>NW_028301616.1:32123283-32424066 GCF_987345545.1 Pholcus phalangioides
CCACTTGCTGATAACTGACCGGAACCGGCCGCGTTCTGGCCCGTCTCCCGTTGGGCCTGCAGATGACACCTCTTCTCGGCCTGCTTCTGTTTGAATAGCTCTTCATTGAATCTGTCCAATTCCATTAACACCTGGCGTTGGAACTGATTGTGCTGAAATTTGTGGCGAGTACCTGCGTCGAGGGTCAGGCCCAACACCAGGTTCTGGATCTTCTTTAGCCATTCCTCGGTGCTGTAATCCGTAGAGGTAAACTGAAATCAGACATATAAGCGAGAAGGATATCAGACACACGAGCGATTGGAAGGTACTATGCAATTATTTATTTATACAATATTTATTTATTTATATTGTTGGCCTATACAAAAGGATGCGATTGAAAGTGACAAAGATATTGTTTGATATTGGACAAAAACTAGTGATAGTGGGGGAGTCGACAATAGAGCTGGGGAGTTTGTTCAACTCCCCACTATCAAAGGCGGAGATACACTTGGAAGTCTGGGGGTGGGGCACGATGATGATGATGATGTCAATTCATATATACACATATGCATTAGATATGCCCACTCCACTTTTCACGGGCCATGCCCACTATCACTAGGTTTTTGCACAATTTTAAAACAATATCAATGTCTCATTCTGTATAGGCCTAGTGTGTATAAGGCCCAACTGTACAGGCCTAAGACCAACAATATTGTATAAATAAAATAAATGATGATGAGGATACAAATACAGATACAAATACAACGCCACAACAGGCAAAATGCCCCTGAGAAAAAGATGCCCATAAAAGTATGGTGTCATATATTTCAAAAATACAGCAACCCAATTAAAAATACAATTAACAAAAATTATAAACAATATATACACATGATAAAATATTATACAACGCCCATAAAGAATACTTATGGTTGTCTTATTCTAAGTATGGACAGAGTTTCTCGATTTACCCCAACATGTTTATCGTATTTCTTTTTAAACGTGTCAATTGTGTTACAATTTACTACCTCGGGGGTAAGCTATTCCATTTGTTAACAACCCTAGTAGAGAAAAATTCCCTGCGACACCATAACCTTGCATTGTCCCTCACCAATCGATACTGGTGTACCCTTGTAAAAGCAGTCGATTGGCGGTGTACTAAAAGTTCATGGTCCATCCTATCCATCCCATTGAAAATTTTGAACACTTCGATCATATCTCCTCGACACCTGCGTTCATCCAATGTGAACATATTTAAAAAAAGAAGTCTATCTTCATAACTCAAGCCCTGTGTGCCAATAAGGACACGCGTAGCTCTTCTCTGCACCCCTTCAACCAAGTCTATGTCCCTCTGTAGGTATGGTCTCCAAAACCTTGCAGCATACTCCAGTCCAGGACGAACTAAGCCTCGAAAAAGCGGAAGAATGACTTTAGGAGAACGCGAAGAGACTGAAAATGAGACCAAGCATTCTATTCGTTTTTTTGACCACCGCTGAACAATGTTCAGAAAACCTAAGCCGCTTGTCAATGAGAATTCCCAAATCGGTGACCCTAGTTGCATCCGGGATAGTGACACCATTCAACTCGTAAGAGAACCGTGGGTTGTTCGAACCAAAATGAGTGACCATGCACTTATCAACGCTAAAAGTCATGCTCCATTCATTTGCCCATACTGCAATCCTGTTTAGACTGGTCTGGAGCGACTCCTTATCGCTTTGATTCCCGATTACCCCCATTAACTTCACATCATCTGCGAATTTTCTAGTAATCCCATCGATACCCTGATCAAGTCTATCGATAAAAAGTGAAAAAAGTATGGGGCCAAGGACACGCAAATGAGAGACAATACCAGCCAACGTGCGTAATCATTCGCATCAATCTGGAGACTTAATAAAATTCACTTGTATTAGTCCCGTCTTCAACAGATGGCACCACTGTAACAATCAAATTTTCACTACTGTCCCTGAACTGAAGAAATGTGCTTTTTTTTTGCTCACATGACATTTTCTTTTCCTCGATTAAAATAATACCCATTTGATCATTTTTGTCGCACCACGGTCATTTTCTGCACACGAGGGCTAATTAGACCGGGACCTACAATTTATTGCCGATTCCGAACGGCAGGCTTGTTTTTCCTACACATCGAGAGGTTGGTGAGCTAACCCCTCGATGGGGGACTCCCTGCGGCAGAAATTTTTTGCTGCGGTCAAATCGGCGTTTTTTGATGTACCCCTGTGTCCGGAAAGTTTTCTGACAAGGACGAACCGGGTATCGAACTCGCGATACCTCTAAACATCCTTTGGTACTTTAGGCGAGCAACAAACCTATTTTTTAGGAAAACCCGGGCTTAAAATGCCAAGTACGCTACGACGGCCTTGACCACGTAGATATCAAATGTCAGGAAGGAGTATATATGTTTTTGACATCTTCCAGAAAGAAAAACAATTTTGCAAAGAATTTTTGTATATATAAATTTTATAAATATTGATTTTTTTTTCATTATATATTCTTATATATTCTTTGCAAAATTGTTAATCAGATTAACCAATGAAATAATTCGGATGAGTCCACACCCATTTTCTTAGCCGTTTCGGGCAACGCAATCGCCAAACAACTGTGTATTGCCTGCGTCCTATCTCTTTTTTTTTCATCTCTGTTGTGAATATATTAAATAATAAAGGAAAAATACAAATAAACAATCTCAAAGGTCAGTATTGAACGTAAGTAAATGCGATTTAAAGAAAGATAAAAGAAGAAAACTTCGCTATTTCTCTTTTTTGTTGTTTAAGATAAAGCTTATAAATAGTGATAAACAAAATTGATGTTTTTATATCTCCTATATCGATTTTATTAAATGCATAATATTATTATCAATCATTCTCCAACCAACGCAGTTTTTTCTAATTATATCAGTATTTTCCTCAAAGGATGAAAATGATATTGTAATTTCATATTAATGGTAATTAGAGAAGTGTTTGTTTGGGTTAGTAATGGTAGATGTGAAATCGATCAGGGCATTGTGTAGATATGCAAACATGGAGGTGATTATATTATCATTATTCCTATTGGATATATTTGTTTTTTTCTTTGTTAGAGAGGGTTGTGTAAGGTTGTTATTTCATGTGTATATTTTTTCAAATACAAACATAAAAAGGTGGCTGAAAAAAAAAGATGCCTGTAAAGGAAAAATGTGATTTAAAGTCATATATCACTAAAGAATGGTGGCTGTCTGTGTACTAAATGTGGCCCGGGAAGGGGGGGGGGTTATCTGATGTGACCTACCCCCTCCCCCAAAACTAATTTTTGTAAAAATGAACTAAGCGGTAGCTTTACAGATTGCTTAGGTGACCCATGGCGCAATTCCAGAGCATTTAAAATGATAACATTTGGTTACTCGAGGCCAAAAGCAATAAGTACCCAACTGTTAAAAAATTTCATTAATTTTTGGTGGCTTCAATAACTGCGCTATATCGCTAATTTTTTTATTTTTTATGTGTTTTTTGAAATGAAACTGAGCATTCCATTTGTTTTTTTTTGTTTTTTTTACCACCGCTGAACAATGTTCAAAAAACCTAAGTCGCTTGTCAATGAGAATTCCCAAATCAGTTACCCTAGTTGCATCTGGGATAAGTGATGCCATTCAACTCGTTAAGAAAAATGTTGGTTGTTTGAACCAGAAAGATCGACCATGCACTTGTGAATGCTAAACGTCGCTCCAATCCTGTCTAAGTTGGTCTGGAGCAACTCCCTATCTCTTGGATCCCCGACTACCCTCATTATAGTTTCATGTCATCTGTAAATTTGATAGTAATCCCGTTGATGTCCTGATCGTGTTTAACGATAAGAAGTGAGAGTGCCTTATGAATGCATGGATACTATTTAGAACAGTTGAATTAATTTGAATTGCAATTCATTTTCATTTGAGTAAAGCTATAGTATAATCCTTTTTTGGAGATTTTTTTTTCTTCTTTGGCTTGAACAGTGTCAGAAAGCATGGCAAGAAGTTGTCAAGAGAGAAATGGAGTCATGCTTTCTCACGTTTTTCTTGCTAAAGAAAAGAAATAGCCAAAATAAGGGATAATACTATGGTTACGAAAGACAAAAACAAAATGTTCTTAGACTGAATAAGGGATCGAGATTAAAATGTATATCCTTAGACCAGATATCGGATTGAAAATAATAAAAGAGCCAGGACACTCTCTTTTGAATAATACAACAGTCCCTTCTGATGCATAAATATACAGGGTGGCTCTACCAAACAAAAAGAGATGAATAGACGAGCCCAAGTGGAACATGAAACACTATATACCCTGTCCTATATTGACCCATTTTCGAGTTATGGTGAGCAATTGATTATGGGGGAAAAAGTCAAGTTTCTGAGTGACCTACACACAAACTAAGCACATATTTGGAAAGCGCAGAAAAAATCCTATAAGATCACAGCAATTTCATTGAAATATCTGGATTTAATGGCAAGCTACAGAGTCGCTAAAAGATTGGCGAAGTTTAAAATAAAATTGTTACCAAACTTTTTAATGGCAAAATAATTATCACTGCAAGATTACTAAATTAATTTATACAAAAATTGCCACGTTTTCAAGACAAATAAATTCAATTGGTCGAATGGTCGACGCGTTTCGGCTCTAATTAAAACCAGGCAAAGTTTCTCATTTTTGTGATAATATTATTAAATTAACTTGAATAAAGAAAAGTAAAAAAATTTCCAAGGTTGAAATCATTTGACTGACGATCAGTTTTTTTTGCATGCATGAATTCATCAATAGGGGAAGGCAGGAGTTGCGATGCCATAGCCTACTTCATTTATTGAGGTCATATTTTTGCTTTCCCAAGAGTGGCTCGTTAACGTTTCTTTGACCGTACTAATTTTTGAGATCTGCTTTATATTTTACATTCCAAGTCTGAAGGTGTAAAGTCTTTGCTTTGCAAAATGGCCAATCACTGTGCAGTACCTGCTTGGGCAGTACATATTCTAAAATTGGAATGATACGGAGAAAATTAGTGTAGTCTCTATGCAAGGAATGACATGTAAAATTGTAAAGCATTCCACATTGAAAACCTGGGCCATGTCTGGTCATCCATTTTGCTCAGATGTCTTAGACACCAGTTTGTTGGCCATTTTGCAAAGATACTAGACTTTAGATATGGACTCTTAACACATATATAAATAATATTTCTTCAAGATCTGAGTGGTTTTTTATTTACATTTTCACAGAAGAAAGGAGGGAAGATTTGACATTCTTTCGCTCATTGAATGGCAAGTTTCAGGAATTTATCAAGAGATGAAATACGTATGTTTACTACAGTTTTTTAAAATCAACTCTATTCCAGTATTGGATGATAAACGTAAATTTTATATGTATAAATTAGCTGTTATGCCCGTGTCTTCACTCACGTAGAGTCGGTAATCTGAAAATTACTCACCAATGATTCCCCTTCCCTGTATAATATTTTAAGTTAAAGTTTTTTACACCTTTGGGGTTGAATTTTCAGAAACCCTGCCTTAGTAGGTATCTACATTATAAGATAGTATAATACTGACCAAATTTCATATTTATAGCTTCAGTGGTTTCGACTCAGCCATGATTGCCCCCATATAACCTTTGAAGTGCTTTATGACCAAGCAAACCCTTAGAGGTTGAAATTTGAAAAGTCCTTTGTGAGTCTTTAGATCATAAAATAAAACTACTGACTAAATTTCAAATGCAGTTGAATCCGTTTCAACGAATACTGTTATAGCAAAAATCTTGTTTTAATGAACACTTTTCTAATTTCCTAGATAAGTTTGCATAGGAACAATGCAAAAATCTGAAATATTAATCTTTATAACAAAATTTTGTTATAACGAAGTGATTTCTCCGGTCTTTTGGAGTTTGTTATAATGGGATTCTACTGTATTTTTATAACTTTTCAGCGGTTTTGGCTCAGCGTCATTTTCTCCATGAAACTTTTTAACCTCCCCCTTAGAGGTCGAATTTTAAGAAACCCCTTATTAGTAAGTTTTTACGTCATGAAATAAAACTACTGACGAAATTTCATATTTATAGCTTTAGTGGATTGCTAGGCAATGATGAATCAGTGTTATTATTTATATATATATATATATATATATATATATATATACACTATATATATAGATTACTCTAGAGTTTAAAATGATTTGATCTTATTGAAATATATATTAAGATTCAGTTAATGCAATGAATATGTGTTTATGTTTATCATCATACTCATGATTGCATATGATATTTTAATTTTTCTCCCATAATACAGCATCAGCCACCCTCGTTACACATCTAAGTCCATTAAGGAGTGAAATAAAAACCCCTTTGTGGGGTTCCGAAGCTTGGTGTTGCGCATTCTCGCCTGATGAAACCCTTTTCGCATGGTCATCTGGAAACAGCATTGTCACTCTTATACCATGGAAATACTGCAAATCAACCTTGTAAGTGTGCATTCATTCAAAAAATGAAATTAACGACATTTCTTCTTTTTTTAAATTTTAAAAGAAATTATGCTATTGATAAAAAATAAATCTGTATACCATTAATGTTATGAATATTTCTGATTTTTCTTCTTTACTGCTTCTATCCTTGTCTATTAGCCATTAGTACAGGGGTTTTCAGAAAGTTTATAAGATATACCCCAAGAGAGAGCTTTGATGAGAACAATTATCTTATTTTTCGTATCATATACTCTTCTTCCTAACCAGATCATGACCTGCCGCTCTGTTTCAATGAAGAGAGATATAAGCAGGTGATCAGACGTACACAGGGGTGAAAATAAGCAGACCGGAAATTAATATTTCTGTGAAAAAATTTTAATATAGAAAAACCTTTTATATGCTATTTTAACCAATTTCTGTTGATTTTAATGCTTTTTTGAAGGGAGTTAAGAGTTCAAACATGATAATGTTTGAACAAATATATGAACATCAGGGTATGACAAGTTCCAGGTTGTCGTGGTGACTAGAAAATTGTTATTTACTCCAAAATTTTTGTATGCATGATTGCTGAATTGAAGTGTAAGGATTAATGCAAAGTTTCCAGATTTTATGATAGCGCATCTTCTAATATGGGAAAGGATCATCACGTCTCCTGGAAAAGCATAAGAAAACATTTCAGACAGCTAGTCTTTTTTTGCATGTAGAGATTAGATTGCATCTGTTGTTTTGCAACTGAATTTTTTTCTTTCAGGTTCAGCTACCCTACATTCAACGCTCCTTCAAAAACTGGATTCAGGTAAAAAATGCTTAACAATTTTCATCTATCACGTATCTACTCATTGGTGGATACGAGTGACACTCGTGTAACTAACACTGTTAAGTATTTGCATGATTCATATTTATTAGCTGCAATTTATATTTTTGTTTTTACTATTTACATCTCACAGGATATCAGTCGAAAAACCATATGAAGTATCCCACTATTTTGGTCCAAAAGCTCTGTCAATTTGCACTGGATATACTGTTAGAGCAGTTGCTTTTGGTCTATTGAAGCCATCCAAAAACAATAGCAGCACAGATCCATTCTGGAAGAGATTGGGGAAATCGAAGGATATATTTTTTAGTACAGGACATATCAATGGAAAACTAAGATTATGGGATGTTGTTACAGGTTGGTAGATCATCATTCTTACTTGGACCGTATAAGAATAAGTTTCATAGAAAACATCGAAACCCAATGATGCAGCTGTTTGGCATGCCAAATGATTTGATTATCTCAGTGTTCAAAACGATTGGATTGCTCAGGGCTGCAACTACCATAACTTCTGCCTATAATCTCTCTGTGATGGCGTCTAATTCACACTTATGAATTTCTCTTGAATTGGTAAGGTTGCATGTATGATGTTCATCATAGAGTAAATAGGGGTGGGGATCACCCCTCCTGTTCATTAAAAAAAACCCTCCTATTAACTTATTGTATTGGCATAGGTGGAAGGATCGGGGGAGGCCCTTCCCCTCCCTCCTTCACTCTACATAATAGCCTCTGTGATCAGCCTCCCATTCGAACAGCCTGTTTAAGCTTATGGTGCTTATGAATTACCCTTGTACTCATACTTTTCCCAAACTTTGGGCATTTGACATGCAAATCAGTGGCATGTCCAGGATTTGATAAATCGGGGAAAAATTTATGCACCAGCCAAATTTTTTAGGAGCGTAGAATGATTTTAGTTTTAAGAGAAATGGCCAAGAATAATGTTTTTTAAACTTTTCGGTGACTTTATATCCTTTTCCTATGTCAAAAGACACACTGTCTGTCATGAAACTAGAAAATTTTGTGTCAATCAAAGACTCCAATTTAGCAATCACATTCAGAAAATTTTAGGCACTGATACTGATTTTATTGTTGCCATGGCGACCTGGCACATGGGATAGCCGTTACAAAGGCAACCATGTCCTTATCCTATTTGTCAGGCCCTGGACATCACTACTTGCATATACAGTGGAACATTGGTTAACGAGCTTAATTCATTCCACCATTGTGCTCGTTATCTGAATAGTTCGTAATTTGAATCAAACTTCCCCATACAAAACAATGGAAACTCAGATAATGCATTCCATAATTATTCATTCACATAAAAATGACTAATAAAAACGGCATTCAATCGATAATTAAATACAATAGTAATTATACGTAATGCAATAAAATATACGTAATATAAATAACTCTATAAATAAACATACAATACGGTAATGCTTACAAATTAACTTACTCTAAATCACGGGGGAGAGAGGGGGGGGGACTATATTGTTTAGGAAAATTTACAGACTCCTTGTTGTTTGCAAATTTATTCTTTTTGCATGACTTTCAAAAAGAACCTTATCCAATGACACTTGCTTTTGCCTCTTTCTTTTTAGGATTTCTGGTCATTGATCATTTTTTTCGCACCACTGTCATTTTCTGCACATGAGGGCAAATTAGACTGGGACCTACAATTTATTGCAGATTCCGAACGGCAGGCTTGTTTTTTATACTCATCGAGGGGTTGGTGCGCTAACCCCTCAATGGGGGGGGGGGACTCCCTGCGGTAGCAATGGGTTCAAGTCACTGTTTTTTGTTGTACCCCTGTGTCAGGAAAGTTTTCTGACAAGGACAAACCGGGTATCGAACTTGCAACACCTCTTAACATCCTTTGGTACTTTAGGCGAGTATCTTATCGACCGGACTACTGTGCCCCTCAGGATTTCTGAAAAGTGCTAAATTGTAGTGTTCATTAAAGAGATTGCACATTTCTACAGCTATATTTGGCTGGTTCTTTTCTACAGAGTTTTGCACAGATTCTAACTACTACGATGTTCTACACATCTCTCTAATCTTATTTTATGTGAGGGACTCCTCCTTACTTCTCTTTTCCTCACATGAGATACCATCCATGAACTCTTGCTGGTGCGTGCAAAAGAATCCATCACTTCATCTACCGTAAACGTCTAGATATTTTTCACCACTAGTTCTTGAATGCAATCCTCATGCACCTCTAGTCCATGGTTTTCCCCAAGCACAAAATCTCTTCAACAAGTAGTGGCTCTTGTTAATGCGTTAGCCCCCTCAAAGTCACGCTCAATAATGCAATCAGCCCACGGTGTTTTCCCATGCAGAATTTGAAAAAAAACTGCACATAGACATCGCTGCTATACTACATCTAGTTTCGTATTGTAGATATTCGCACTCTCACTTGTGTTAATTTTCCAACTAGGGCACGCTTACTGGAGATAGCTGGGGAGAATATTACCCAAAATTCTATAATAATATAATAGTGGGTGAAAGCAAAAAAACATCAGCTCAGTTGTGATAACGTGAAAATAAATAAAAAAAGCGATAGCATTTATTACGTTTGAAAAAAGTTTTTACAGATTTTTTTCCATACATATTCAATTTGATTCCAACTGAAAAATAAAGCTGCAGATGCGCAGTAGTCCATTCTAAGCAACTCAGATGGTTTTTAAATATATAAACAACAGATTATATGACTGAAATTAAAGTAGATGCACTTTGTCAGCTTGTGCAAACATGACATGCATTTTAATGACCTTCCACCCCATAATGTTGAACAAGAGGACAATGAATTTTGAGATTCATGTAAGACCCGTTAGCCTTCCTTCCCTGTAGTTGCAGTCCTGAAATCATCTAAGATACAGGTGAAGTGGAACTCTTTTTTTTTTTTTTTCTTTTTTTTTTTTTTTATTGTCAAATCTATGCTTTTGTAACACTGGTCTACAAGGTTTTCTTAACATGGAAAAATTTAGTTGCTGTCAATTAATTTTTGAGTGCTGATTCCACATCTGACCTGAAAAAAATGGCCATCACGTCTAGTTTTTTTTTTTTTGCTATATGGTATTTCATTTTGAATAACTTTAAATATTTACATATTCAAGCTATACATGTGAAATGATACTAGAAATCGTATTTCTATTTTTTGCCTTCAAAAACTTGGGGAATGGCAACACTGATTTTATCTCTAATTGCAACTGGGTTCTCAGTTTTTTTAATTGAAAGAGAAATACATGCTACATACAACCCTTTAGTCAAAAAATGGAGCTAAGTCAATGCCGCCACATCAGATTAAATTGGGTTTGATCAGAGGTGTATGCCAAAGGGTAAATTTTTTTTCCGTAAAAAATAAAATATCGAAAATACATTTATCAGCTGTTTTAATCAATTTCTGTTAATTTAAATGTTTTTCGAGGTTAAAAACCTAATAATTTATGCGGAAGAAAATCAACCCCCTGAAACTTTTTGTGACTCCCTTCATAATGTCCCTGGGACTGATGGAAAACATTATGAAGGCTATGGACAAATCTGGCTCAGATTTCTGGCACCTAAAAGAAAATTTTTCTGAAAAATTAAATGAGAATTTCTTCTAAAAGAAGCATTTGTAAGTCCTCAAATAAGGAAACTCTCAAGTGATTTTGTTTTCACATAGAAGTTGCATGGCAATTATTCTTATGTGCAGTGAAGGGTTTTTTTTAGGGGAATCAACACAAGGTGAGACCCTTTAATGATGAGTGATTGCTACTACTTAACTGTACATGCACCTCGTACACATTCCTCTAAAGAATTTCTAACAAATCGGTACATGCCGGAATATGTGTTTTGAGCGTATGTGGGGCCTCCTAGAGTGATTGCTGTTGGTTTTTGCAGAAAGAAGACAACACAATATATAAGATAAAGAAATTTATTTTCTATAAAATGCTGGGAAAATTAGTTTAAATTTCATTTTGTGTATATGCATGTGCACTATGTGTATATTACATGCATGAGGGAAGAAAAATTATTTTTGTTATTTTATATATAACGATCTATGAATATAATAAAATAACTATCGTAAAAAAAATATTATAATTTTTTATTAAAGATATGCCAATTCTCTCTAATTTCAAGACATAAGTTTTTCATAACCATCGTGCATACAGAAAAAACTGTGCGTGATGGAGATTTTTTTACAATCATATTTGAATTCAGCGCACCCCTAAATTAGTCTAAAAAAACTTTTTACTCATGTTAGAAAAAAGAAGTTAAAAGTTGTTGGCACCAGTGTAATTAGTTAAATGATGAGATGTTAAAACCACATGTAGATAATTTATGATTAGAGCTTCCCAAATATCATTTTTGCACTAAGATGGGAAGATTTTGGGCTTTTTTGCTATTGTGAATGAAGAATGGTAATAGTAAAACTGGGTGTGTTTTTTTCCATTTTCATGAGTAATGAGCATCTTCAGGAGACACTAATCAAGTGTTGTAAAGTTTAAAATGAAGCTTGCCTAGATGCAATTGTCTGGCGAGCTTGCACTGCTTTGCTGTGATTGGTCAATGACACTCAAACTATTTTATTGGGTGTTTCAAATCTGGCCATTTTTTATGCTACTTAGTGCTGGAAACATCTTGGGTTTTCACATGGAGCATCTATTTTCATGCCCCACATTCGATAATTAAAATTGGATCTAGACATTTAGAAATTATTTGATTTTGAATTTATTGTTCTCAAACCTGTGTGAAAAAATTACCAAAAATTTGTTATTTTCTGAGATGCATATTGTTTAGAATTTTATTAATCTTTTTTTCCCCTTCAGGAAAGTTATTGTTGGAATTACTCGACCATTATGACATGATCTCGCACCTTTCATTTTTTCCTGATGGCTCTTCATGTTTGTTGTCTGCATCATATGATGGTACATTAAAATTATGGGATCTTGATGATGACGGAAATATGTTCAAGACCATGAAAATGAACGGGAAACCGATTTACTCCTGCTGCTGGTCTCCAAGTGGCAAGATGTTGGTTTCTGTAGGCATGACCAAAGAAGTAAGATAATACTCGTATAAAAATTGTAAGAATAATACTCGTATAAATAAAAGTAATATTTATTTTATCTACTGATAGCATGCCAGTTCAAGTAACATTACAGTTTGTGTTGAAATTCAAACGTTATCATTATACTAATTCAAAGAAAGGTATTGAAGATTTGCGATCATCTCAAATAATATTTTAACAATAAATTTCTTCAGGCGTATCTCTGGGATATGGAGACACACTCTTTGAAATCAAAGCTGAAAGGTCATCTTCATGATGTTATTGCTTGTGCCTTTTCACCAGACAGTTGCCTTATTGCTACAGCATCATGGGATACAAGAGTGATACTTTGGAATTCATATTCAGGACAAATGCTCAAAAGTTTCGGGTAGGAACTGTAATATTTTTAAATTGTCCACATTTGCATATTTTTAGCTTTGTAAAAGTAAAAGAAAGGAAGACATTTAAAAAAATTTTCATTCAGCAGACAACTGTCTATCTGTGACAGGAGTTCTCAAACTGCGCACCGCCAATCTTGCCGGGAGGCATTGCGGAGTGACGGCTTGACAAAGACTTTTTGAAGAGATTCTTTGTTAAACTGCTTTGGGGGAGCTGCGATTAAGTATTAGTTAGGGTAAGGGGCGCCATGGCTAGAAAAAAGTTTGAGAACTGCCTGATCTGTAAGATATCGAATGATAACAACCTTTTTTCAAGTTTTCTATGCTATTTGTTCAAGTTGAATCATACAAGTAAAAAAATTATTCTGGTTATATTTGTAATTGTTTATCTACTATACTGTATGTCTTATTTCAATTAACCAGTCTGAGTACAATTTATTTTCAGTTTATTATATTTTTGTTTGATTTCTTATAATGTGATGTGTGAAATTTGTAAAAATTCATTACTGATCCCATTATACGTTAATTTTCAGCCATTTATATCCTTTGCCACATCTTATATATGTTGGAGGAGAAAATGGAACTTGGATCAGAGGAGTTTCATTTTCTTCAGATGGTATTCACATTGCAACTGTTGCTGATGATGGGTGAGGTTCAGATTATTTAGTGAAAAATATGTATATTGCTTATGATATAATTAATTAAATTACAAAATTAAAATTTTTTCCTTCTGCATAATACATTTTTAAATACATTATTACTATCTTTTTATCGGGACCTTTGAGTTGAAACTTTTGAATTTGGGAACACTTAAAATATGAGAAGGGTTATAGAATTTTCTGAAAAATTAAAATACCAATCCCTTGGTGACCAAATTAGTTAAAGATCAAGTAGTATTGTGCAGCATTTCAACTTTTTCAGCTTAGCCAGTATAAGTAAAATTTAATGACCATCAATTTATATTACTTTAAAATATTCTAGAAGAATAGTTAAAATACATAATTAGAATGTGATTCTAATAAGTAATTTTATGGAAGATAAAAAAAATTGTTAAAAATTAGAATTTTCGAAGATAAAATGGTTATATTTTAATAAAATATTTTGTTAAAACAAAGTCCTTTATTTAATATTTTAAATAGCCATTAATTATTTTTATTAAAAATTGAAGTTTGCTTCAACATATGACTAATTTTGATTGTTGCTTACTCTTCTCATATTTAATCCATAGATATGTACGTTTCTGGGATGTAACTTGTGAAGACAATCCAAAGTCTGCAGCTGCAGTGGATGGTGCTCTTTGCTGCAGCTTTGCACCCAGTGGTGGTATGTTAGCAGTTGGGTAAGTTTAGCTTATGCAGGCAAAGTGAAAAATTTATATTAGTTATTTTTTTGTTTTTGAGGTAGAAAAGGTAACATGCTGCTGATAAATAATAAATCATTAAAATTTCTAGTTAGGTTAAAATCACTCAGTTTTCATATTTAAAAAAAAATTGTAGAACTTTTGGATTCAACCTCTAGAAAAATTGTCTGAGGAGCAAAATTTTTCGATATTATTCGATGGATAAGAGCTGGAAACTAGGAACGTTGAAATATTTCTATATATTTTTTGTGGCATCCAATTGATGAAGTATTCAGTTCGACTTTTTATTTTATGATTGATCAAAGGCATTTCTGTTGCTTGGTGACCATGGCCATATTCAGATGAGCAATTTCAGTATTGTATTCCTTTCCTTTTAACTTCCTTATGAAAGTTTCATGTTTATGAACCTGTCATTTATAGAATTTCAAATCCTCATCATCGAAGTTTCACTCAATATAAAAATTGTTATTTTACTCATGCATCTCGTGCAAAAGATATGACAGAATATTCTAATGATGGCTAGTATAATAAAGCTTGTCATATTCAATTTTATCTCACATATTCTCATCCTTTTCAGTCTTCACTCAGAAAAAAAATTGTTTTATGTTACTGTAAAGTTAATGTAATTCAATTCTTTCATATGAATTTTTTTCTCACATTTTTGTGAAATCAGATTTAAGTTGCTGAAAAATAATGTAAATTAGGTGAAAAAAATTTAATCAAGGTTTTATTCTGTGTCAAAATGGATCCCACTTGGCAGTCTGCGAATATATTCTGTGGTTGATTCCCCCCCCCCCCCTATTTGTATTCTTAGCTCTTTATTCTTCATATACTTCAAGTCAGAACAAACTTTAATTGCATAAATCAGTATTATAAGACAACATCTTTCATTTCCATTAATTTTTGTTTCAAAGTACAGAGCAATGAGGCCCTTACCTTCTCCATACTGGTTCCTCATATCAAACAGGATTAATATATTATACCAGCAGTTTTCAACATTTTTTTACTCGCTGAGTCGGTTGAGCCCTTTCTTTTTATTGTCAAATTTACTGATTTATTTAATTTTCCTCAAGCAGCTGCAGAGCCTCGGGGAAGTGCACATGGAGCCCAAAGGCTCCACAGAGAACCGCTGAATTACACAGAATCTTTCTCTTCTGTTAGTATGTTTGTTGAAAAAATATTTCTGCTAGCATCACTAGGTATATTGTCAGTGCCAGTGGATTGAGTTTCTGGTTCATGTTGGAATTTGTTTTGGTTATACAGTGTGTATTATTTGAATTTTTATTATAAGTTATATAAATTGCAAATAAGGAAAATTTATTGATAGGAAAGAAATTTGTAGGCAAAGGTGCATTGCTGTCCCATTTTAATTTTTTGCTATCATGCTTCATTTAAAAAACATTTAGTTGCGCAATGAAGAATTTCCCCAGTGCCATTATTTTGCCACATTGAAAATGTTACTATTTTCTGTATTTTAAGTACTCAATGATTTGCTTTGCAGGCAGCTGTAAGTATGTTTTTTTAAGATCTCAAAATATATTGTTATGAAAATCTTGAAGCCCACAGTAAACCACTAAACATATATTTCGGATTCATTGAAATCAGTTCTTAATGTCATAGATAATTATATTAGCTAAATTTATGCTGTTAAGAAAATGATGATTTCAATCCGATATTTTTAAATAGATGATTGTTAATTAGATTTTTGCGTGAATGATTTTCATTCAAATCAATCTGGATCAAGACATGCACAAGTTTACATTAAAATATTATTCATTTTTATTTGCAATTTAAGAATTAGGAGACAATGAATTTAACTATCATTTTCATATTATGTTGTAATCCATCATTAAAATATTTGCAGTCACAGAATTTAATTCTTCGGTTTTCTTAAATTTTTGCTTAGATATATGCACTTTTGCCTTTCATAATCTTAACAGTTTCAATAAACTGCAGCAGCAAGCTACCTGTCATACATTTGTCTTGTTTTCCATTCTAGTATTTATTTTAATGTAACAATATAATGTTTTTCTTGATCTAGGTGCAAAAGGTCATGCGATTGGCTTATAGTTCATATTATATCAATCAGACTGTTCAATTGATTGATCAATAAATCAGTAAGACCTCATTCATTAGGGCTCTCCATGAAAAATTTGCATAATTCTGAGTGATAAAGTGACCAAAAATATTTTACAAAAAACCCCTCTTTTTATTTAAATGATTGACCGTATCCAATGAGGCTTTACTGTATTTTTAGTTTCTTAAAAAGTAAAAAAAAATGTGATAATATTTTTTCAAGTTAAGTTATGAAAACAAATCTTTGTAACATTCTACAAAGAATTTCAGTGATTCAGCTGTCTTCATTTCGATCAGTATATATCAAATTTCTAATAGTAACGAGGGTAAAAGTTTGAGATGACAAAATAAAAACCTCAACCAAAACTGTAAGCCAATTGTTCCTCCAAGCATGCATGTCTAGATGGATGAAAATATATGTATGGTGTTTGCCTTGTGTTTTCTCTAATGCTTCCTATTTGCAGTGGATGACAACAAAATGGTGTGCTGCGTCCAATAATGCAGAACCACTTCTACACGTCATGAACGCTCACCCCTGTTGCTGGCTTCAGCTTCTTTGGCCCAGGCTGAAGCCGGGAGGAAGGAGAGAGATCTCTTCTCCCCAGTCTCAAAGCGTAAAGGTTCCGATGCATTTTTTGTGATCTGCGGGGTTTTATGTCGTATCAGCAGTGCTTCCCTATGTTTGCGGTCTCTCGTTTGTTGTCAACAGTAATTTCCATTCAATATTTTTACTTGCTTGATGTGTGTCTTCATGTGTTTTTTGTGCATTTTTTTTTATGTGTAAGTAAAACAATGGCTGTAAGATTCAATACCAGAAATTAAGCATCGTATTATATCAATTTTTATTAGTTCCAATATAGTACCTCTGTTCACAGTGCGAGTAGGTTCATTAAGTCATCCTCCCCTCAAACTAAGGTTTTTAATATTGCTATAAAAGATATAGAATTTGCTTAAGTATTATATCAGTTTTTCGTTGAAGTAAAATTCATGGTTATTGTAGCTATTGTTGTATATTGAGGGTTGTTTATGTTAATTAACTGCGAAACTACTTACAAGCTCACTATTTCTGTAAATCTAAGTTTAAATTTTTATAATTATTTTATTTTATTTTTTTTTTTCATTGCAAAGTGGTTTTAATGATTAATTTTCTCTATTAATGTGTTAAGACCCTATCAGAAATAGGCTAGCTCACTTTGTTAGTTTGGTGTTGCTACTCACAGTGACCTTGTTTAAAATGTCTTGTAGAAGGAGGGTGGAGATTGCTTTTCTTCTGTTGATATGCTGTTTCGATTTTTTTTTTTCGCTTAAAAATATAAAGATAAAAGCTACTTTGATTTTGATGGGGGAAGAGTGGGGCTACAGTCATCTTCGTTAATAGAGGAAAAACCCTGAAAATGTAGAAAGCAGCCTCTATATTGCAGGTAAATTTATTTTGTCTTTGATGTCTTTTCTCTGTGTATATCCCAGCTCTAATCCAATGCTGCTTCATAAATTTGTTGATCCAATCTTGGTTTGCTGTGAGCACAACTTGTCACAATCCGGTTTTCATTGAATATTATGGCAAAATGGCACTACTCATAGGTGTAGCTTGGTCATGTTGCTGTATAAACCAAATAAGAACTGCTTCATTGAGCTTGTCAAAATCTAGCTTTTCTGCCCCCCCCCCCCCCCCAACCCTTTTTTTTAAAATCATGTGCTTTCTTTTTGAGGTCTTTTCAGGTCAGCTTTGGTATAAAATTCTTCAACTTCTACTTGGTGTTATTTTCATTTTCTGACCATTTTTCCAACACTGTTTTCCATTATGATTCTTTTGATTGATTCAACATTTTACTTTTATTGCTGCAATTTGTTTTCCTATCGACAACAAATTTCTCTTTCTGTTGCAGAAATTTGGCATACTGCGCTGCAATAGTGAAAGATATGTTGCCACACTTACATGCACAAGTTGTATATGTTTCTATTTATAGACACTTCATTATTCAAGGTTCTATTCTACTTTGTGGGGAAAAAAAACTGGGCTGTTAAGGAAAGCATGAAAAATGTTTTTAAAAAACTTTTGTTCCCCTTTAAAACTGAGCACAAGTCTATCGTCATGAGCAATTTACTACCGATTGAGTTGTGCTGGAAGTGTGAGTGTGCGTATAGTATTGTCTGATTTTTCAGACTGCCATCTATATTTCAAAGGGCGCGGTAGCCCGGTCGATAAGATACTCGCCTAAAGTACCAAAGGATGTTTAGAGGTGTTGCAAGTTCGATACCCGGTTTGTCCTTGTCAGAAAACTTTCCTGACACAGGGGCACAACAAAAAACAGCGACTTGAACCCAGCAAGAAATTGCTACCGCAGGGAGTTCCCCCCCCCCCATCGAGGGGTTAGCGCGCCAACCCCTCGATGAGTATAAAAAACAAGCCTGCCGTTCGGAATCTGCAATAAATTGTAGGTCCCGGTCTAATTAGCCCTCGTGTGCAGAAAATGACCGTGGTGTGACAAAAATGATCAAATGTATTTCAAATTGGGAGTGAAATGTAAATGGAATATTTGTACCACTGTAGACCTTTTGCTCTTTGTGGCGAGACTTTTTAAGAAAGATTGGTTTCATTTGATGTGAATTAGCTTTATAGCAATTTAAACAGATGCTGTAAATATTAATAACTGACTCTGTGCCTGTTGCAAAAGATATCTACAAACAATCATTTTCTTGATTTACTAATTTTTTTTTGTAACATTTTTTCTAGTTTAAAAAAAAGCTGGAGTGGATGAAGGGAAGTTTTTTTAGCATAGATTAATGAAAAGGGAATGCCATTAGTGCTAATTACCATAACGCCTAATTGTGATTACTATAACTGCTAACACCGTGTTTGCACCATTTAAACATTCCTCTGAGGAATTTCTAATGAATTGGTGTATGCTGAAAAATGATTTATGTATATGTGTGTATCCTAATGTATGAATTACGGCTGTCTGAGTTGTGCCTGTTATGTGTTAGAAGTGAAAGTGGTGACAGATGCTTAAATTGTGTTTTGTATGTACCTGCTTGGCTTCCTGTGTGGAGAGCCGTATTTTAATTGTGTGATGAGCTCCCATTCACTTATGAAAATTAAAAAACCATAGAAAGCCAACTTCATTCAAATGCCAATGCACTGTTTGTGTTAATCCAATTCAAGCCATCACAGTTTCCAAGAGACTGCACAGCATTGGTGTCTACCAATGTAACTGGGGTGAATGAATGTTGAATTATATTGATATATGCAGGGTTTTAGCAATGCTGAAATACTTTACTGCCGAGCATAATCACGGCTAAGGATATTTACAGTTACATTTCTAAAGAGGTGGCTCTGTCAGAATATTGTATTTTTTTGGAACCTAACAGTGGATGCGTGTAAGTGTTGTACACTTAAGGCATTGGTTAAACACGACAAGAGATTTCGACAAAATTAGTCATTTCTGTTCACGTTGATTTGTATGAAGCAACATTTCAATTTGTCTAACTAACCCCCGCATGCTCTAATTTTATACAGGTTTACATAAATTACTGCAATAAGTCTATTTTACTAACTTGTGAGATGTCTTATTATTTTGGACTATTTCTCTCTAACCATGTTTTGCAGAGGGTATATCGTGCATCTCTGGAAGTTAGAACTAATTATAAACTAGACAAGTTTACAGATGTGTAAAGTTGGCTAAGCATCTTTTTTGGTTTTTTTAAATACAAGAATTATACAAGGTGAACGGTTAAGTCCCTTGGCCACATTTTACTCGCAAGCCATTATAGGCGGAAACAGACTTGAAAGCCTGGGGGTGGCTCAGTGATTGCTGGGAGACATGATGATGTCAATTGATATGTACAAAAGTACATTAGATCAGTCGGCTTTAACTTTGGTGCTGGGGGGTGGTGCCCATTCAAGCCATTGATCTTTAGGGGCCATACTTCCAATTAGAAAATTTATCCAAATAGCACATGTAGCTTCAGATACTGCATTCATATTGCAAGGGGTTGTATAGTTATTTTAAAAATATATATTTTTTTTATTTGATCACCCTAGCCAGAAGAAACCCCAATTAGAAAGTTTTTTTTGCCCTGTCTTTTTTTGAATTCAAAAATTGGAGAAAAGTTGGGGGAAAAAGTAGCATAAACTAAAGGAAAATGTTTTTTTACCCTCATTTATGCTGTTATAATCAATCATAATAAAAGCATTTCTTATTTCTCAAAAAAAATTAAGTATCTAATTGTTTGTTTCAAAATACTATGCATAGAAGTGGAACCGCTATACATCGTCACCCTCCTCCCTCCCTATCTTCAACCATCACTCCATTGATATCGTAAATTTTTGATAGTCTTGACTGAAGAATAGGACAATTAATGTTAACAGTACCCTGATATGCCATCAATAAATTGAAACTTTACCCTGATAACAATCACTTTCGGGTGAAAATTCATCCCCCCCCCCCGCTAAATCATTAAGGATTAAAATAAAATAATGTGTAATAAATGACTCTTGGGAAAGAAAGCCAGTTTTGTGATCTTTTGTGAAGCTGAATGACAATTAGTTGAAAATTCAAAATCTTGTCTTTTACAGGAGGGGGGGGGGGTAACACATTAATACCATGCTAACATCGTCATATGTCATTAGTTCCTTATTCTTGTGTTCGTCGTTTTTCATTAGTTACCTTGTTGTATTTTTCTTGCTGATAAGCAATATCTGATAGGAACCCAGTGTAGTTTGTCTTTCCATAATTTTTACTATGTGTGAAGATTGTGAAATTGGCAATTCAGAAAGCTCTCGCATTGGGAGACCCACTAATTTTAAAAATTTTAAATAGGCAAAGCAGTCATAGAGAAAACTAGAGATGTCTAGAAACAACCCTAAACAATATTTTAGTATCCCTAGATCAGGTTGAAAATAGTGACAACCAACAAGGGATATGGTCTTGTGTCACAAAAACAATTGGACGACATTTTTTTTTTTGACTGAAACACAGCAAAGTACAAAATGCACTGGTTTCTCAAACTGTATTGAGAAAGACCTTAGAAATTACTGCAGAATTTTTTCGTCTTCCAAAATTGCTATATATATATTTTTTGGTTTTTTTTTCACTTCTGTCATTTGTCATTCTTTTTCAAACATCACTGTTTTTTGGTTCTCCAAAGGTGACAGTATAAATAGGTTGCACTGTATTATGTTTTTAGATGTTATTCTGTTCGAATTTGTTTCTCAGTTTCATTTTACCTCAAAACTTATTATGCAGAAGTTGTGGTTTGTTGTCACTATTTATCGGCCTTAACATTATAATGCATTGAATCAGGTTCTACTTCATGTTACTGAACTTAATTGAAAAAAAAAATGGTTTTGTGGTTTGCTGATCAATGTGAATTACCCCGCCCTCTTTTTTTAGATATTTTCTCGTCATTTGATACAAAAAAAGGTGCTTTCTCATGGGATTGAATTTAAATATTGTCATGAATCAACATCGTTAAACTGTTAATAGATCAAATTTTACTTAAAAATAGTTCTTTGTACCTGTAGGTCATGATTTTTGAAGTATAAGTGTATTATTTCTCTAATCATATCAAATTTATTTTCTTGAAAATAAAATAATTCATTGTATATATAATTTATCAATTCAAGGCACATTTTGTGTTTTGTAATAACTCAACGAAATATATATTCTAAATCTTTCATTCTTTGAAATTGTCTTACAGAAATGGATTCTCAAGTACCTTGTTTGGATATGTAAGCTAAATCTGTTTTATTTTTGTTTTGGTTTCTTTTCTTGTAAATAGGTGCAGGGACGGAACCGTTTCATTCTGGCGACCCGCCCCATTCACCATCAAATCACTGCAGTATTTGTCAAGAATAGTTGTGCGTCGTCTAGTCTCAGAAGAAAATATCTCTGATCTTCCTTTGCCAGAACCAGTCATGGACTACTTGAAATATAAAGAGTGGGACTGATTTTATGATTGTAAAAGCTCAAGGAGAAAGTCGTTTTCCATGCGGTTTTATAGTGAATCAAATAAGTATTTTTTCCCCCCTTTAACCTAATAACTTTGAAACAGATTTTGATTTCAGCTGGTATCTGGTTTTATGTGAACAGAAGGTTTGTCTTCGTATAGCTGCGATGTTTCTTTCGTAAAAATTTCTCTGCATTCCAGTTACCTAAAAATATTCTGGATAGTGTCGAGGTTGTTTTTCCCGCTTATGAACTTGATATTTTATTGGTTTGTGGGATCAAAGAGAACTGTCGCTTGCCAAAGTACAGGATATATCCCTCCACTCCCAGTCACAGATTTTTGCCAATGCCCTTTCAATCTTTTTTCATTTGCTCGAGTCTGTGAGCAAACATGTTGATTTAATATCGTGGCTAAATATTCAATTTTTTACAGCATGATTTTATTATCACTTATTATTTACATGCCAGCGTCTGCAAGCAAATATGATTAATTAATACTGTGTCTAAATGTTTGATTTTTCTCATAAACAATCAAAAATGTGTAGCTTGACTGTAAATGTTACGTATCTAAATGAAATGGCCAAGATGTGTTGGTAAAGCGATGTTTACATGATTCAAATGTATAATCCAGTTTTGGAAGAAAAGAAACATTGATATGTTTTTGGAAAGATTGTTTTACATAGATATCAAACTGTTTTCACTTCAGATCTTTTTGCTTAAAGCGTTTGGGTTTGTAATGGATTTTTTTAGTGTGTGATCTCAGTATGAATATAAACATAGGCGGAGATAGACTTGGAAGTCTGGGGGGGCATGATGATGATGATGTGCATTCATATATACGTATATACATTACATCAGTCGACTTCACCCACACGCCCCCGTATCTCCGCCCGTGAATATAAATATGGTGCATTATAAAATCTAATGTCCACATCAAGTAATTTGGAAGAAGTTTAATCTAGCAAAAAAAAAAAAATGACCATGATGTTAACACTGGTATGAAATTTATGTATTCCAGTTTTATATGTTTCAGTATTCCTGTAGCTACGCTCGCCTCTTAAGCCCTGTTTACATGGGAAATAGAAAAAGCAGGTTCAAAACCCACTTCAAGAGTTTTCACCAATGACTGCTCACCATTTCTTTCCTTAAGAAGGAAAAAAGTAATCAAGTGGGTGCTAGAACTCCCAACGCTACCGCAATATTGCACATGTAAACTGGCCTTTAGAGATGAGATGTGGAGCTGGGTGTTACCAGTCCATCAATGTCAGTGTATTCCTGTAGTCACCAACCGTTGGTCTGTGGCAAAAGTTCATTATTTGTAGTTTTCATGTTTAATATATACTCCTGAATTATTTGACAAATTGAGAAAAAAAATTTAAGCAGGAGCCAAATTTCTTGGATGCCAGACATATCTTTGCAAAAAGCAGTCTAAAATAATAGTTTTTACTACTTTTCCTGAGGCTTAGTTAGCAGGAAAAGTTCTTTTTATGTTGGCAAACTGGCCGATATAATTTCTGAAAACTTTGCTATCTTAGGCTTCCAATTTAGTAATTCCTCAAATAAAATGTTAGACGCCAATGCCAATTTTATATATGCCATGGCGACCTGTCATTTGTCAATTTCTGCATTAAATTCTGATTTGATGATTTTCTTAAAAAATCATTTATTTGCAACATATAAACTATATTATTATAATTACTGGAATGCTTTTTTGTGGGCCGGTTGGAACCTCATTGGCAGCCATATTTGTCCCATGGGCCAGAGATTGTGCATCCCTGCTAATAATTTGTCAAACACATGCAAAACTGATAAATGAAGAACCTGAAGCAATTGAATGATGGCCATTTATTTTTCTGTAAGGGAATTGTTCGATTTTTTTCAGCCACACAAGGTATAGGCTTTACACCTATTGTGGCCTTTGCTTATTTGTAGTTCTTTATAAATATTTTTGAAACAATATCTAGTCATGTAGATCAATATACACTTACTTTTAAAAAAGGATGCATCCTAAATGAACGAAATCGTGTTATGCTCAGATCGTCTTTGAATAATGGAATATGATTCTGTCTCTGATCTCCACATTTATTTCTTAGTCATAACTGTGATTTGTCGCACCTGGTAATGTATTCTAATTTCATCATGAAGTTATGATTAATCATGATTATAAAAAGTACTCTTCTTGCTCATTTGTTTTGATACTATTTCAAATGGGAAACTGGTAAAACCTTATGAAATAAACTAGTAATAAAAACTATGTATATTTTATAAATTACGATGTGTATGAATATATTTTAAGAACTGTCTTCCCCGCTCGTATGCATATACTTCATCGATATTTTAGGATTCCCTCTTTTCTGGGGGAAATGTAAATAGAGTCATGATACAGATGTCAGTTGGAAAAAGCGTAAAGCTTGTATTAATTTTTTATTGTTTTCGAAGTCAGATTTTTTTTTTCTGTTCTATGAGCTAGTTCATATATCTTGTATACATATACACTTATGCTTGCTATATACTTGTGTGTGTGTGTGCATGTTATAATATCCATTGTGTTTTGTTTGATACAAGCTCTTTTTTTTTAATATGTATTTTTGTTTCGAATGTGAATCTAGTGTTACTTACACCAGTGTGTTCTAATATTGAGATTTTTTTTCTTTTCTGTATATGCCATATATTTATTTGTATTGTTTAAGGAGAAAATATTTTTGTTTGGATGATGCAGAAACGTTTACTGGTCAATAAAGTGTCTAGTTATTTTATAAGCTTTAAAGTTTTAGTATGTATTGTTTGTAATTTTTCTACTGATTGCTCTCGTATAAGAAAGCATCTTCATTAGGAATGTAGTCTGTACAGTGAAACCTGTCGGACACTGTGTGAGACGGAAACCCGTCTTAAATGGAACAAATATAGTCTTGGGAATAATTAATGTGTTTTCAATATTAGCAAACCTCTTTAAGACGGAAGGCATAATATTTAGTCTATTTATAGATATAAAACCTGCTAAAACAAAGAATTTTTGGCTAAGTGCATGTTTTTGTCCTTTGGATGGAAGGAAAGTGATGACGTTCTGATCCTACATTTTGTTAGGTGAACTCTTTCACTTCTTGGAAAAACTATAAATGTGATTATTATCTATCTGAACTGGTTCTCGGGGGTCGGGCTTGAGAGGAAGTGGATTTACTATTCAAAATTTAGTAAAAGCTTGTTTAGCATTTCATTTATTATGGAAATGGTGACTTGTTAGAAAACACTCCTATTTCTTCGAAAAAGTTTGATAATTTCAGGAGATTAATCCGCGAGGAAGTTATATTATGCACAATTAGCGATGCCGCATTTTGGCTGCTGCAGAAATTTTCATTCAGTGTAGAGATGGAAAGCAACAAAAAGAAACGCACATTGTATTCGAACACAAAAATGGAGTTTGTAGAAGCCTTAAAAAAAAAAAAAAATTTTTTTTAAGTGCTCAAGAGATATGTAGAATCTTTTTTTTCACAAACGTTATTGGTTGTTGATCTCATTATCAAAGGCATGCGATTTCTCAATTTTTATTCTGAATAATGTGAAACCTTGCTACAACGATATCCTTTACTACGATAAATCCCTCTATAACGATATTTTTTTATATTCTGCTCAAATTCATTTTGAATTTAGTTTTTACTTCGTCACTTAATTTCCGCCTTCTGAAGGCATCTGATAACATTTATATTTTGCTCTAAAAAATCAGTTTAAGTGAATTTTTATGCTAAACTAATCAATTGAAATTCTTTGCTACGAATCACTGCACCATGACCCCCACATCCTAGAGTGGGCACCCCCTCCCCCGACCAGACTTTCACGGGCCCTTTTATGATGGAATTTATAGCGTGAAAAAGCAAAAAAAATTGTGAAAATTGTCCCGGGCCCCAGGGCTGGAGCCTTGTCAGCCCACCCCTTGTGGGGGCCATGCACTGCACATATATTTTTACATACACCTCTATAACACGGAAACCTTTCTGGAACGAAATATAATTTCTCTTTTGACCTTCCGTTTTATACAGGTTTCACTGTATTTGATTAGGGAAAATGAAAAAAGACCTTTTTTAATTAAATGAACAAGTAAATCACTTAATAACTTGAGTAAATCATTCAAAATTTAGTTTGTTAAGAAATATTTTATTTTTTATTCTAAATGCAATATATCATTAGTTACACCAATTGTTTTTTGTTTAGATGAGAAATTTAATCACCGGAGACGGTACTAGATCCCACGTCAAATATGGTCCAATGCAGGGCCGAGCATTGTGATTTGAAATAATACATGCCCGAAAATATTGGATTGATTTCATTCTAAAAAAACATTTCTCATTGTTGAAAAAAACGCACAAAATAGCTTCATGTAAGTTATTCACATAATCCTAAAAAAAAACGAATTCTCACAATTTTTTAATGAGAAAGAGAATTTTAATGAGAGGCAAGTTTTTCCCAGTCGTATTTATCTTGCCGCCCCTTGTCAGAAATTTCATTTCCCTATCGCCCCTCGCATGTTACGACATCGCATTAGATTCAGGGTCGAATTTATCGAACTTTTAGACAAATGGTTCTCAACCGGTATTCTGCGGAGCCCTAAGGGATCCGTGTGAACTCCAAGGGGTTCCGCGGCCGCTCGAGGAAACTAAAAAAAAAACCAATCAATTTGAAAAAAATAATATTTTTGAATAATAAAAATAAGTAACTTTGATGAATAAAAAAAAAATAGGCCTACACGGGGCTCCGCCATAGAAATTATACACTGGAAAGGGCTCCGTGGGTCAAGAAAGGTTGAGAACCGCTGTTTTAGACTATCGATGCTGAATCTGATAAGAATAATGTGGTTGCTAATTGAAAATCTGAGATCGGTCAATTATAATTTTCTCCGCTGTTGGTGTGCGGAAAAAAGACACTATCTTAGTTACTGTTCCACTTCTCATGGAATCGTAACCGCGATTTACGTTCCAGGACCAGACTTGGGCAGGTACGTCAGACTCATGAGCACCACGCCGCGAAATATTAAGGGCCCATAAAAAATACTTGCATCGCCGCCGATAATCGTGATCATAATAAAAAGCACGAAAGTGTTTCAATTTTTTTTTTAAGTGCCCGGATTATAAGAATTTTTTATATGCCACGGGGCCGACTCAGTCAATCTCTGGCTCATGGGACCTGTTTCTCTGCGCACAGAATTTCGATATCTGTGAGGAATTAAAAAATATGCTATATGTCTCATATACAATATAGGGAATTTTTTTTTCTACGCAGCAGAAACTATATACACACAGAAGTATATTATATTGAGAAACATTTAACTGGAACACCTTCTGCCACCTATCAAATAAAAACCACAACTGTTAATGATCCTTCAAAATAAAATTAAGAAAAAATAATGTACTGTATATGTGTGATATAAAATAAATATTTTTTTTGAGTAATAATATAAATTGAATTATCAAGTTTGCTGGAAATTTTCCACAGTTGATGTTTGTGGATAGTAAAATAACGATAATAATTGGCAAAAATTTGATTACCCTTAGCTTCTTGTTGAAAAGCATACACTAACGAAAATATGAATTTCATTCTTGTTTATATGCTTTACGATTATCATCTACAAGATGTCCCTTTGCGAGTATTACTAATGTTATTTTACTTTACACAAGCATCAACTGTTAAATTTTTGAAGCAAAATTAAATATTTAATATTATTGCTTATAAAATTTATTAATACCATACTACGTTATTTTTTGAAAGTAACATATTAATCAAAAATCAATCACAAATTTTAGTCATAACAGTTGTGTTTTTTATTTGTGGCAGAAGGGGTTCCAGTTTAATGATATTTCTCAATATAATATTACATCCTGCACTGTATAGTTATTTTCTAAAAGGGATTATATAGATATTTTCTGATTAATAAAATTTTATTTTTACCCGTTTGTTGGTTATGGACAAAAGGCACCAACTAAGGCTTAACCAAGAAAGTCACCATTTTTTCATGGTTAGTAAGTTTACAAAATAATTATGTACGTTTAAGGTCAGAGAATGACTGAGAAAGTATCTCTCTCTCTGTACACGGTTTTTTGTTTTGTTGCGCAGAAAGAAAAAATTCCCTTGCACAAGGTAGCCTATTATCAAAGTTGCATTGAGAGTTACCTTTCAAGCGGTTTTGCCTATTATTTTGAGATTCTCCGCAGGTATCGAAATTCTATGCTCAGAGAAACAGGTCAGTGCTGGTGAAATAAAAGATAATATGCCCCCTCTGGTAGAAAACAAAGTTAGAGGGCACATTTTTTCATGTAGAAATAAAATTTTTCCTTTAACCGCGAGCATTTCTGTGCTCATCATGAGCTTCCCCCATCCTGTAGCCAGGCCCCCTAGACTGAGATCGTCAGTGGGGCCTCCTCTACAGCAAATTTATAGTGTAAAAAACCGACAACTCAGATAATCACTGTGATTTAATGATTAGCATCATGATTAGTTAAAGCGCATGCCAAAGTTCTTGTACGGGAGCTCTGGTGATGGTTATAATCAAAGCTCTGGATTCGTGAACATGTCTCCTATAGGGTGACAGGGATCCAACACCTCTTTAGTCCCTACCATGAGTTCAATCAGGCACGGCGCGGAGACTCATGCCCCCCCCCCCTCCATCCTGCAGTGGGGTCCCTAATCCGAGATCTTTGTTGGGCTCCGAGATAAGACTCTTCACGTGCCCCCCCCCATTATGAACTTATAGTGTGAAAAACAAAAATTATGAGAATAATCTCGGGGCGCTGGTAGAAGCTCCGCCAGCCTACCCCCTCTTGTAGGACATGCAGTGGCTTCAGTTTAATAAGGGTTCCACAATAAGATCTGGGACAATGATTTATAACAATAAATATATGAAATAAAAGCATAGACCCCTACGCATGGGGGGAGTAGGGAGACCATGGCCCCCTCCCAAACCGACCAAAAATTAAAAAAAGTACAATGTTTCGGTTAAAAAATCACAATATCTGAAGAAAATACCTTTTATGGACTATTTTTACCGCTGCCTGTTAATTTTAATGCTTTTTGAAGAGTGGTAACTCAAAATTTCTCGGAAAACAATTTTTGTACCCCCCCCCCACCCCTCAAGAATTTTGTGCCCTCTTCAAAGGTCAATTCTACGTACGCCCCTGATTAGGAGGTGATGCTTAAGCCCTCTTTTCCTACGGCTATGATGAGACGGCAGTAGGGACAAACTTCTTTTTGTATAAATATTTAAAAAATTTGTGTCGTAGAACAGTCTCAATATCATAAAGGGTTCCGCGAACAACTCTATGTTGGAAACCCCTGGTCGGGACATCGTGCGAGTCATCACCAATTAGTGTGAATATATCCAATAATTGCCTAACTTCAAGTTAAAATTTCGCTATCACTACAATTGAACCAAAATCAAAAAGGGGGGGGGGGGAGAATTGCACCGGCACTGTCTAATTTGAAAGTGGACGTATGGTCTCCAAGCACGTGCATGAACTTACTGATTCGACCGTGGAAAGACCGAATGTTGACAGTTATACAATACAATACAATACAAATACAACGCCACAACAGGCAAATTGCCCAACGAGGTGGCTGACTTAAGAACATCATGGATCCCGAGCCCCTACCTACTACTGCTACACCACACATGCACACCCCCCCGCGGAACCCCCCAACGAATCGGTACATGCGGGAATGTGCGTGTACGTGTAGTGCAACCTGACGTAAAGTTTGTTTCTGTGTAATGCTTGTTATGTGTAGTGCTGTCATCTGCCCCCAGTTTTACTAACTATGAGTGAAGTGTTATGGTTGAATGATTTACCGTTGTAGGACTGTTGCTCTCTGTGGCGAGACTTTTTAACGGGGAGATCGGCTCGCATTTGCGCCTTGAAGTTGGGAACCACAGAAAACCAACTTCAGCCGACCACCACTGTGGGGTTCGAACCCGGATACTCGCATCACGAGTCCGTCACTATAACCACTCGACCACCACAGCGGCAGTTATATTTATGTTTTTTATTCGCCCACTAAATAATATAGTGTATGTTGCGAAATGACGATCGACACAAAGGGGAGTTGGGCTCATACTGCTCGTGCAATCAGAAGTTATTTGACGACGGGGTGCTGAGTTACTATTTCGCAGTGAAACTCTGTCTCGCACCAATCGAGGTCTAAGGTCCAGTTGGGCTCATTGAAGAAGGAACCGGTTTTGCCTCCCCAGGTAACGTCTAATCGTTAAAAAAGAGAAGAAGCAGGATAGGGAACACACACACGCACGCACGCACAGACTGTACAGATAATACTGACATCACACTTCGCTCAAAGATGTCAGAGCCTGGAGTTTAACAGAGCTCCATGTAATACTATATTGGTTTTTACTCATCAAACCGTAGCGAGGGTGGAAAGGAAAATAGCATCCATTGGGTTACCAACAAATCATCTCGGTAAAGGAAAGAACAGAGGGGAAGCTCTCGAATGCATTTTTTTCCCATCTACTATGGGACGAAGAACTACACTCTTGCGCGGGAAGAAGTTAGTGTAACTACCTCAAAAAATTTTCTCCGCCAATGATACAGTCGAATCCGGTTTTAACGAATACCGATATATAGCGACAATCTCGTTTTAACGAACACGTTTCTAATCCCCAAAAATAAGTTTACGAAGGAACAATGCAAAAAAAACTGGAATTCCTTTATAACGAAGTGATTTCTTCGGTCTCTTGGAGTTCGTTATAACGGTATTCGACTGTATTTCAAACGATCTCTTTTACTGTCGCAACTGGAAACGATATTTCACTATGACGCCCGGTGCTCATACCCATTTTGGCACTCCCCCCATGGCCCCCACATGTTAGAGCAGGGCCCCCCGGTCAAACTTTTCACGGGCCCTTCTATAGTTAATTTATAGCGTGAAAAAGTAAAAAAAAATGATTAGAATTGTCCCGGGCCCCAGGACCAGAGCCTTGTCAGCCCCTCCCATTTGTGGGGGCCATGACTCCCCCCCCCCCCCCGTTATTTTGAACGAAAGGAGAAAATAGTAAACTCGGCGTTCTTCCTGGTCCAGCGCCCGGGACACCAGATACTCCTGCTCTCCCCTTGTTGCGGCCCTGATCTCTCTAATTATAAAAGAGTCAAAAAGTGCTTCAAATGAAACTTAGCATTCCAGAAGGAAAAATTCAACACATGGTCAATTCAAATACAGGGTGCTCCGTAAATTCGTAAATAGTTAAAAAATTCATAAAAATCGAAGGAATTGACGTATTTGAATGTGGTTTGCGAAAAATTTATTTTCGAGAAGGGTGGTTTTTTTTTGGTACAGAAAAAAAGTTCAATTTCTGTCGGTAGAGCGTGCTGAACGAAAGCAAATCACTACTTCACCAAACACCAACTCTGGTCATATCGCTATATACTGCCATTAGTGAAATGGGTTGGAAGCGAAGGCGTCTATCGGTGGTCGCCTCGAGTTCGTCAGGGAAAACATCTTATCTATATCCTCCCTTGGGTTCGAACCCGGGACCCTGACAATAACCTTAACGATTGTAGACGAGTATCTTACCACCATACCACTCGGGCACGAAAACAAATCACTGGAAACATGCAAATCAGTCTTATAAAACGCAGGGAGTACGATTAACAGCTGAATTTTCCTGTTACCGGTTTCCATTGTGATGTTGGCACTAGTGGCTAAAGCTATTGGTGACTTTGTTTACCTCAGCCACAAATCACTGAAGCTTTACAAACGTTTTGGACACAGAAGAGATTGAAGAAGGATTCAGGTCCAATCATTCCTGCCGAAATTCCGTGCAGCTCCCTCTATCGACAAAAAATGTGAACTAATTTTTTTTTTCTTTACCACAAAAATTTCCCTTCGTGGGAATTTTCTTCCCAAACCGCACATTCGAAATCCCCAGTTCCTTCAATTTTTATACCATTTAAACTATTTATGAATTGATGGGATGCCCTGTACATACGTTTTGATTGCCAATAAACAATTTTTCCTTATATCAACGCACTACAGTCGAATTCCGTTTTAACGAATACTGCTATAGCGAAAATCTCGTTTTAACGAATACTTTTCTTATTCCCAGATAGGTTGACATAAGAACAATGCAAAAACCTGGAATTCCTTTTGTCCCGAAATTTCGTTATAACGAAGTGATTTCTCTGGTTTCTTGGAGTTCATTATAACGGAATTCGACTGTATTATGAAAGCTCTTATCAGGAAAGAAAGATCACGATGACCGAATCAGTTTCATACCAATACAATAATGTTTCTCAATGTGTGCGTCGCAGCTCTAAGGGGCGTCGCGGCGAGCTGGAGGTATTAATTTGTGTGCCTATTCATGTTTCTTTCATATGGGAAAATATCTGCCAAACTATTTTGGGCGCCGCTGATGACAAAAGTTTGAAAAACCACTGCAATAATACATTCCTCCGTTCTTGACGTTGAAAAAAAAAATCGTAAAATTTTCGACCGTACAGATTGATTGGTAGTTGTTGAACACTACGGTATCAACACCATTACTACACTCTCACACGGAAGTTGAAATCGACGTTTATTCTCATCAGTTACGGGCATCATAGGCGCCGGAGTCTAGGGCTCTAGAAAATTTGAGCTCCCCCTCCCAATAATTTCTTCAATACACCCTCCCTCCACTGAGTACGTGCTCGAGTCCCGTATATACGGGATGACCAGCAACTTTCAGCCCCCTCATGTCGGCGTCTCTGACGGGTATCAATGCACACACACATTCTGCACCGCTGTCCATTCGCTTACACTAAAAAAAAATTTGTTCACATGGATTTCTAAGAAAACCATTTTTTTTTTTTTCGACATCATTGCCGGATTCAGTCATCGTCATCGTGCTCCGAACTCAAGAATCCTAGATTCCTCGCTAAATTTTTGCACTTGATGACGACCTCTTCTTGCACTAGGTTGAAGGACATCGCGATGATTGCTAGTCCCAAAATAAGATAGATACAGCAGATAATGAGTTTGGCTTGGCCTCCTTCCGGGTCGAGGATGTCCGACCCGGGCACGAGATCGCCGAAGCCGATCGTGCTGAGGGTGATGAAACAGAAATAAGCTCCGTTCAGGAAAGACCACTTCTCCCACAGCGAGAAGAGCACGGCCCCGCCGCAGATGTAGGCCGTGACTAGCAGCAGCACCATGTACATGGGAACTCTCTCCTCGTTGTCGTCGTTCTCCCGGACAGAGTACACGTGCTCGATGACCACGGAATTCGGCTCGTGGACGACCACCGTACCAGCGGTGGTGTTGTTGTTGGCGATGGCTGATTTGACCGAGGGCGAAGAAGTCGGCGAAGACCCGTCGCTGATGCTCTTCTTCTCCTCGTTGGGACAGGCATCCAGCGAAACTGCCTCGGCTACTTTCTCCATCACTGCAAAACAAAAAAAAAACGTGAATGATGTACAAGGTTTATCGAAAATAAATAGGAAAATTTCAAAAGATGTTAGAGATTAGAGGGGCACAAAAGGAATATAGGTCTGAAATGTTGCTTTGAGATGCAGAGGGCGCTGTAGCTGCTCTTAGGTCTGTCGTTAACGAGACGAATATTTATGGTTTTGACACCCGTGGGCTACACGAATTTTGTCGCCATTCGTCATAAATCCCTAATTTTCTTGACTACTCTTTCCTCGAATTCGCCACCCTGTGCTATAACCTGCTTGGCTCCCACCCCTCTTGCAAGTACATCTGTGTCTCAAAGTCACTGTTTCGGTCACACATGCTTGTACACGCTATAGGTCATTCACTGACATGATTCTTTATTTTATAGGTCACTCTTTTGATTATTTACACGTTTACACACGCTCTAGGTCATTCTTTTGCTATTCACATGCTTGCACATGCTCTAGGTCACTCACTGACTTGGTCTCTCACTCTGTAGGTCACTCTTCTGGTCATTCGAATGTTTGCTCACGCTCTAAGTTGCTCACTCACGAGCATTCAAATTGTGCAGGTCACTCACTGACCTAGTTCCTTGCTGACTGGGCAGACATGGATTTATTGAAGTTTATATAAATTTTGCCGCTCTTCTTCCATTCTACTAACTTTCTTGGCTACTCATACCTCAAATTTGCCGCTCCCTCTAAACTTGCTAACCAGATCTACAGTCCGCTAACCCCCCCACCCGTCCTTTAAATACGCCACTGCCGTTTACCCTCAAAGCCGTTCTCAAAATTTCCTTGTATTAATACTAAATTATTGTACTCAGTACCGTCTTAACGTATGGGGCCCACCTGGGACTCGAAAGAAGATCGGGCTATTGCATGGACCACTGCGTGCTTCTCAAATACAAAGAGTACCGTTTAGCAAGTAAGAACATTGTTGTGAGGCACTTACTTCTGTTGTGTTCGACGATCTTCTGTTGCCTCTGCGAGTGATGCCTCCTTGGGTTGTTGAAGAGGACGCAGAAATGCGAATACGTGAACTTGAAAGATCTTGCTAAGAGGTCGCCGATGTTCGTGAGGCAGAGCAGCATCAAAGGAATGCCGAGTAGAGCGTAGAATATCGTCACCACTTTCCCGACGTTTGTCTTAGGGGCTATGTTACCGTAACCTGTAAATAGTACAAAGCATTTCATCCATCAATTATTATTATTTTTCAACAATACTGTATATAGATAGGATACCTAGGTGTCATTTAGAGTTTTTGAGCATTCATACAGGCATCTGTTGGAGCCCGCAATCGATGTAAGCTTATATACTTAGTTTTGCCTTGAATTACAAATTTAACTTGTTCGTGAAAATTGCTCGCATAATGCAAAACCATACCGAGTCTTCCGATATCTTGGCAATAGCCGTATCTCAGTGTGAGGAGGGCCTTAAGCATTTACATGACGCATCAAATAAATCTCATGACCACTAGGCTTCATCGGGTAGGTAACAGATAATCGAAACCACAAGGGCAAATGTCTCCTTTGCCTCCCTCGTTTCAGCTACACCCGTGCGCGTCTCTATCTCATTTTCATTCATTTTTCAAATAAATGACAGAAAGTAGCTTAAAAAAATAGAGGATATTATTTCACAGCAAGGGTGGCTCGAGCCTACCTGCCACCCGGATTCAAAGCAGCGTGTGGTGCCCATAAATAACGACAACTTTATAGTAGGATACTAGGGGACCCTAGGATAAAACTGATTTGTTTTAGTACAAAGGAACACACCATCCGTAAGGCACCGACTCGTAGAATCGGAAACTAGCATCCACACTATGTTCATAATGTTCATACCCTTTAGGTACACTATCTTTGTTTCAATTTCTTCATATACATTTTTCATAACCAAATATGCATTTACCGAATGTCTTTCTACGACCTGGTTTTTCGAATTTAGGTCTTTCTTGCTTAGATTTCAAGATAGTATAAAAGTTCCTGAATTTCCCACCAGGTGTGCGTTCAAATCTTCCTTATCATCTGATGCGTACTCGTATTTTTGTACCACTTACGTTACTTTCATGATTCTATCTGTCATATTTCAGGAGATATTAAAGATTATGTGAAATTTCCAATGTTTCTCATTTCTCTCAATGGTTTATCTTTTTTTCCTCCCGGGCATCCCAAAATGATTCTTAGAGGTGATTATGATTGGAGAGGCTGCGCATATGTCACTATATACAAAATCTTCGAGTAGTTATAACTTTTAAATGAATGAACGTAGAGCGATGGAAGAAGTGTCTGGTTGTACTAAATCGGACAGGCACTACACGATAGTAACAATCAAAATGCCACCTGGTGGAATGTTCTTGAACTTTTTTCACCTTGTCTTCACAAATCAACGGGCTTTGAGCAAAACTACAGCTTAAATTTGTGAAATTCTATTCAGTGAGCTGATAATATACAAACCTTAATCAGATTGTTTACACTGACTTTTCACGTTTATTCAAATTGTAGTTTTAAAGCGGTAAGACTATTACAACTGAACTAAAGTTCACAGTTTTCCCCTGTGTAACTTTGAAATGCTCTGTAGAATTTTATTACTTTTGAACAATCTCTAAACCTCTTTCCGTACAAGAGCGACATATCTCAGCCTAGAATAGAGCATAGAGAGAGCGCCCGAGTGGCGCAATGATAAGGTGCTCGTCTTCCACTATGAAGGTTACTATCAAGGTCCATGGGTTTGAATCCGGGCATAGAACGTTAGAAGCAAGTTCTTTACCTACCGAGCCTGAGGCGACCACCAATGTGTGTGGATGGAGTCCTTATTTCCCACCCAACTCCACTGGTTGGAAATTGCTGTATGGCAATATATGACAGGAGTTGGTGTGCGGTAAAGTAGCCTAGAGTAGATGGTCGAAATACATTCGAGCTCCTTCTCTATTATTTTCCCCTCACCCAGACGCTTTATTGGCAACCCTACCTATGGGGGGAAATGGATTTTTTTCATCTTTACTCGGCATTCTTTTCTTCCTCGCTACGGTTGTAAGAATAAAAAGAATATGTAGTACAAGTTAAATCCCGTTTTAAGGAACTCCAAGAGACCGGTGAAATCACTTCGTTATAGCGGAATTTCATTATAAAGGAATTTCAGGTTTTTTGCCTTGTTCCTATGTAAACTTATCTGGGGGATCAGAAAAGAGTTCGTTAAAACGAGGTTTTCACTGTATAACGGTATTCGTTAAAATGGGATTCAACTGCATTACCTAATAGGTGGTCGGGAAGGCAATGGAAAACCAGCCCTTGTCACATTTTGTACCTTGATTTCCTAAGTGTTGAATAAAAACACCGTACAGCCAGACGTGGCCCAGGCTCTGTTCCATCATATAAGCACATTACCCCGTACGGTTGGGCCACGAAATAAAGACACTGGTTTCATAGATCTATCGCTGGTACTCCAACTATTATATCGTTCAAATTTATTACAAAAAGCCTGTATCTAAAGGGGTGGACATATTTCCAAATGCAGGTGAAATGATTCTAGAAGATATGCATATTGGTGTTTATCCTTTATTCTGTGGCACTTTAATGTATCAGGATCGTTTAAGTATTTTCAAAATTACTGCTCCGTGACGAAAAAGTTTGAGAACTACTGAAATCACCCCCCCCCCACCACCACCACCTAATCACAAAGGTGATGGGGGCTTACAGAACTCCAGCCCCGAGGCCTTGTGGCGATTCTTATCATTTTCATGTCTATTCACACTCTCGTCCTCCTTACCAGATCATGTCCCGCTGCCATGTCTCAAGGAAGAGAGATATAAGCTAGTTGTCAAAGACCTTGGCCAAGCTAGAAAAGTGTGTGTAGGTGTTATAAACATAACGCGAAATTTACTTTTGTGTAGTGCTTGTTATAGTGCTGTCATCTGTTCAATTTCTGAAGTAAGAATGAAGTGTAATGATTGAATATTTGTATCGTTGTAGGCCTGTTGCTCTCTGCGGCGAGACTTAACCCGTAGATCGGTTCGTATTCACGCCTCCAAGTTAGGAACCACCGAAAACCAACTTCAGCTGACCCCCACTGTGGCACCGGCGGGTTCCGAATCCGAATTCTCGCAATGTGAGCCCGTCACTATGACCACTCGATCACCACAGCGGCTGACAAATCTGACTAGGGGCACGGCAAAGATCGCAGCCTAGGGGTCCTGGCAGGGCCGTAACTAGATCCTTGGTCAGCTGGGGCAAGCACTCATTATGGCACTCTCCTTGTAATGTTGAAGGAGAGGTTAAAGGAGAAATTCGCAATCCCCCCCCCCGCCCCCGGTTTGGTACCCGGGCACCAGACCCGCCTGCCGCCCCCTTCCATTCGTGACCTTGGATCCTGCTGCAGGAGTGGGGTGGGGGACAGGTCTGAAATAGACTGGCAGAACCTCATATACTTACATTCCAACTGCCTAGTTTATAGACGTGGGTTTCGATCGTACATCATGGTTGAAACGGGACAGAATAAATTTATTCCAGAGCGTCTTCCATTTCATCGTCTCAAATTAGTAAGGTCGTTACTCGACCTTTTTTTCTCAAGTGGGGGGGGGGTCTTTATCGCGAACATTCGCTTCTCTTGATAATGCAATATTTTACGCCGAAGAATAGACAATAATTGAGGGGCAAAACTGTTCTCTCCAAGACGGAAATGACGAGTTTCTACTGATATTAAAAAAAGAGAGAAGACAAAATTAAAGTACACGTGAGAGTGGCTTCGGGGGGTTTAAGCAAAAAATACATGGTAAAAAAAACCTCAAGGAAAAGAAAAAAATCATAGATAAGAAACAACCAGATGTACGCGCCCATTGTGTTTTGTGATGTCTCGCTCAAAATTCAATCCCAGTGTCACGGCCCACAGAAAGAAGAAGAAAGCTATTGTTGGCAACGGCAGCGAATTCAAACGGGCGTTACGACAACAGCATCAACCCCTCACCTTTTCTTACAGCGTAACGTTGTTGCTCGCTCTTGATGGTTGACGCTGTTGTGCGATGACACTTCTTTTTTTTTCCACCGCTCACAGTTAAAAGCATAAAAATATCTTCAAGCTCAATAGGAAACTCGTCCCCGAAACGGTGGCGGCAATTGCATAAGTGAATGTAACTTGTCCCTGGAATTGCAGCTATATTCTGGAGAGTGAGAGAGAGGATAACTTAATTGCATTTGAACGGTCGTGAACCTCAATTCTAAGAGATGGAAATGTTGGTCGTGAAATCGTCTGAAAATGTTTTTCCAAGATTATATGGTACTATGGCATTAACAGAGGCGTATTTATGGTTTTGCCGCCTGTGCGCTACATGAATGTTTTCGCCCTTCTCTCATTCTAGTCTAATTTTCTTGACCACTCACTCTTCGAATTCGCCTCCCTGTGCTATAACCTGTTTGGCTCCCCCCCCCCCCCGCCCGTAAAAATGCGTGTCGCCAAATCCTTCTTTTGGTCAATCACATGCTTGCATAATCTTTTGGTCACTCTCATGTTCACATACAATGCATGGGTCACTTTTTTTTTGGCCTTGCTTTCACACATGCTTCCATACTGTTTTGGTTATTCACATGCTTCCACAATGTTTTGGTTATTCACATGCTTCCACACTGTTTTGGTTATTCACATGCTTCCACACTGTTTTGGTTATTCACATGCTTCCACACTGTTTTGGTTATTCACATGCTTCCACACTGTTTTGGTTATTCACATGCTTCCACACTGTTTTGGTTATTCACATGCTTCCACACTGTTTTGGTTATTCACATGCTTCCACACTGCTTTGGTTATTCACATGCTTCCACACTGTTTTGGTTATTCACATGCTTGAACAGGGTGTAGGCCACTCTTCCAACCATTCACATGCTTGCACACTATTTTGGTCATTCCCATTTTTTCACACTGTTTTGGTCATTCAAGTGCTTGCGCATGCTCTAGGTCACTCTTTCAGCCATTCAAATGCTTACACACGCTTTGAATCACTTTTTCAGAGATTCACATGTTTACACACGCTTTGAATCACTGTTTCGGTCATTCACATGCTTGCACACTCTTTGCGTCACTTTTTTAGTCATTTAAATGCTTGCATATAGCTCTAGGTTATTTCACTGTTTTTGTTTCACATGCTTTCGCACGCTCTAGGTCACTCTTTTGCTCACTCACGAGCGTACGCACTCTTTTGTTTACTCAAATGCTTGCAAACTCTTTAGGTCAATCACTGGCGTAGTCTCTGACTTTCCGGACAGAGGCGGATTCATGGTTATAAAATTTTGCCGCTTTTCTCCCATAATGTATTAATTTTCTTGGCCACTCATTCATTCCTGAAATTTTCCTTCCCTCCGAACTTTCCGCATTGAACTATAGCCAGCTAACCTTTCCCCCCCCCCCTCCATAAATACGTCACTGAGCGTCAAGGCAATCATATTACTCATGTTTAACGTGACATTCCACGTGATAACACGTATTTTTGGTTATTCCGACCTTTTTGTGTCAGATTGTCCAGCCTTTTCAACGGAGTATACTTAAATCTGTAAACTCAACTCAAATTGTGGATGAAGATGATTTTTCTCACTTATATACGACCAATTACGATAAATTTGGCAGTAATTTTAGTTATTCATCTCATATATTTGTCGTATTTAATTTTTTTTTTCCATGAAATACAATTTAATTCACTGCAATTTACAGTAACCCTTCATTTCCCGCCAACAGCAGTTTTTCCTTAGCAATTCTAGCCGCAACTGGCCAATTTTTTGGTGACAATTGATGAAGTCCAGTACATTTCCGGAATAAACATTCGTATTTTCTACGCTGACCATATTTCCTCCTCTCAAATACAGGAAATCACGAAATTGTCGTCATAAATTATGCCAAAGGCAAGCAAAACTGCTATTTGTAACTGAAATCACTGATAAAATGCAGACTCTTAGCTTCATTCCGACCCCAAAGTTTGACATGAACAGAGCGTTTCTTTCCACCGAGCAACCGGGATTTAAGATTTAGTAGCAACCCCAAGTGGGATCCCAATTAGCGTGATAGTGGTTATATTACAACTCTAAAGATGGCACCCATAATGTGTCGAAATGCATAAGGAATTTCGTATTTTTCCTTGTATTTTCCTTTTTCGTTGGTGATTTCTGAGTATTTTTTGCCGGCGCAGAGTTTATTTACTCTTACATAGCATTTTAAAATGAAGAGTACATAAATTAAATCAACGTTTCTCAACCTATGATGGTCCGTGGACCAGAGTTGGTCCGCAGGCAGATTTGATAAAATTATTCAAACGTTGTAATTGATACTACTGATGTCCTTACGGGTTGGAATAAATAAATCGTACTTAAGCTCACCTCACATCATCGAGAAAAATGCAGGAAATTTGCGATCCTAAATACGGGATATCACTAAATTTTGCCAAAAATTGCAATTTATTGCTTTAAATGTTATGTCCACAACACGGACACGCACGTTCCACCATGCAATGCACCAATTCTTTAGAAGTTCCCCAGAGGAATATGAACGAGGTACATATATGGTTTAGCAGTAGTACTAATTCCGGTCATACATCGGCATACGGCAATTTCCAGCCAGTGCGGTTGGGGGAAGGGGAGGGGAATGGAGGTGCTATCTAACGGTAGTCACCCCAGGCTCGGAAGGTAAATAACTTGTTTCTAATGTTCTTGCCCGGATTCAAACCTGTGGACCTTGACGCTAACTTTCACGGTGGAAGACGACCATCTCACCACCGCACGACTCTGGTGACCAGTCATTTTACTGGTCCTTATTTTCAGAAAGTTTGGAGAAACACCGGATTAAATAAACGGATGAGGGAATAATTCGCGAATCCCACCACTGTTGAAGATTTAAAAAATTGAAGCAAAATGGAATTCCTTTATAACGAAATTTCACTATAACGAAGTGATTTCTCCGGTCTCTTGGAGTTCGTTATAACAGGATTCGACTGTAATTACATGTATGACAACTTTCCCATATAGCAGCATTCCAGAAATTAAAAGTATTGTCCAACAAGAGTTAGATTTTTGCGAGTGGGTTCAACTAATGATATTTTATCTTAGAAAGTGCATTTAGTGTCGAACGTTCGAGAAAGAGATCGTGGACCGAAATAGAAATCGAAGAGCAAAAATAGAGAGAGAGAGATAAGGAGAACGAACTCTCCCAAGACAAATAGAAGACAAAAAAAAAAGATGTGACATGACGATGTCAATGTGAATGACACAATTCATTTGGTTAATGCAGGAGTTGTCCTCGATAGAGACGGATTGACATCCACTTTCATACATTTTCCATGACTCGCACCAAAAAATATCAGCGATCAACTATACTGATAACATTAAAACAAAGAAAAGAACGTTACTTCCGTAAATATGATTTGGATTTCTTTAAATATGACGTCATTAAAAAATATTTGCGATCTATTAACACTGGAATAATCGAACTTCCCAATTTCACACACAGGTCTCTTTCAATTTCATTTTTTTTCGAGTTTTCCACAAAATTCAGTAAATTTATTTTATTTTTTTCAAAATGTTTCCTTTCATTTTCTACATAAATTTATATTAATATTTTTTCTGTCTTCTATAAAATTTTGTTTCTTTATATAAATTTAGTTTTTAATTTTCTTTCTGAATTTAGTTTTTAATTACAGAATTTTCTTTCTGAATTTATTTTAATTTTCTTTCTAAATATCTCTTTTAATATTCTCTTCCAAATATCTCTTTTAATTTTCTTTCCCAATATTTCTTTTACCTTTTTTTTAAATTCGTTTTAGTTTTCTTTCTGTAAATTTATTTTAGTTTTCTTTCTGTAAATTTATTTTAGTTTTCTTTCTGAATTTACCTTAATTTTCTTTCTGAATTTACCTTAATTTTCTTTCTGAATTTACCTTAATTTTCTTTCTGAATTCACCTTAATTTTCTTTCTGAATTTCTTTCAGTTTGCTTTATAAATTTCTATCAGTTTTCTTTATGAATTTCTTTCAATTTTCTTTATGAATTTCTTTCAGTTTTCTTAATGAATTAATTTCAGTTTTCTTTATGAATTAATTTCAGTTTTCTTTATGAATTTCTTTCAGTTTTCTTTATGAATTTCTTTCAGTTTTCTTTATGAATTTCTTTCAGTTTTATTTATGAATTAATTTCAGTTTTCTTTATGAATTAATTTCAGTTTTCTTTATGAATTAATTTCAGTTTTCTTTATGAATCAATTTCTTTCAGTTTTCTTTATGAATCAATTTCTTTCAGTTTTATTTATGAATTTCTTTCAGTTTTCTTTATGAATTTCTTTCAGTTTTCTTTATGAATTAATTTCAGTTTTCTTTATGAATTAATTTCAGTTTTCTTTATGAATTAATTTCTTTCAGTTTCCTTTATGAATTAAGTTCTTTCAGTTTCCTTTATGAATTAAGTTCTTTCAGTTTTCTTTATAAATTAATTTCTTTCAGTTTTCTTTATGAATTTCTTTCAGTTTTCTTTATGAATTTCTTTCAGTTTTCTTTATGAATTTCTTTCAGTTTTCTTTATGAATTTCTTTCAGTTTTCTTAATGAATTAATTTCAGTTTTCTTTATGAATTAATTTCAGTTTTCTTTATGAATTTCTTTCAGTTTTCTTTATGAATTTCTTTCAGTTTTCTTAATGAATTTCTTTCAGTTTTCTTTATGAATTTCTTTCAGTTTTCTTTATGAATTAATTTCAGTTTTCTTTATGAATTAATTTCTTTCAGTTTTCTTTATGAATTAAGTTCTTTCAGTTTTCTTTATGAATTAAGTTCTTTCAGTTTTCTTTATGAATTAAGTTCTTTCAGTTTTCTTTATAAATTAATTTCTTTCAGTTTCCTTTATGAATTAAGTTCTTTCAGTTTCCTTTATGAATTAAGTTCTTTCAGTTTTCTTTATAAATTAATTTCTTTCAGTTTTCTTTATGAATTTCTTTCAGTTTTCTTTATGAATTTCTTTCAGTTTTCTTTATGAATTTCTTTCAGTTTTCTTTATGAATTTCTTTCAGTTTTCTTTATGAATTTCTTTCAGTTTTCTTTATGAATTTCTTTCAGTTTTCTTAATGAATTAATTTCAGTTTTCTTTATGAATTTCTTTCAGTTTTCTTAATGAATTAATTTCAGTTTTCTTTATGAATTAATTTCAGTTTTCTTTATGAATTTCTTTCAGTTTTCTTTATGAATTTCTTTCAGTTTTCTTTATGAATTTCTTTCAGTTTTCTTTATGAATTTCTTTCAGTTTTCTTTATGAATTTCTTTCAGTTTTCTTTATGAATTAATTTCAGTTTTCTTTATGAATTAATTTCTTTCAGTTTTCTTTATGAATTAAGTTCTTTCAGTTTTCTTTATGAATTAAGTTCTTTCAGTTTTCTTTATAAATTAATTTCTTTCAGTTTTCTTTATGAATTAATTTCAGTTTTCTTTATGAATTTCTTTCAGTTTTCTTTATGAATTTCTTTCAGTTTTCTTTATGAATTTCTTTCAGTTTTCTTTATGCATTAATTTCTTTCAGTTTTCTTTATGAATTTCTTTCAGTTTTCTTTCTAAATGTTACTTATAATTTTCATTTAAAACTTTTTTATATAAATATTTCTTTTAACATTCTCTCCATTTACGTGTATTTCTTTCTAAATTTCCCTCAATTTTCTTTCTAAATTTCTCGTAGTTCTCTTTCTGAATTTCCCTTAATTTAGAGCCCACATGCTATGATGCTTACCGACAAGAACCCTACTTTTGGTATTTATATTCCTTTGGTGTATATATGACGCGATTTTAATTAGAAGGAAGTGTCGTGATTCCTATTTTCAGAAACTATTTTGAGGATACGCTCGATATCTATGAAATCTCTTTCTCTCAAACTGTATATATATAGCCTTTGCGTGCCACCCTATTGAAGAAATCTCACGCTCGTAACTCAATAACGCGGACACTATTAAAAAGATAGAGTTCAAAGCAGCAGCAGCAACAGTTTGAGTGGATGGAAGCATAAAAGACAATGTATGGGGGACATAAGTCCTGACATTTATCGTAGTTTTATGAAATATGGCTGCCGTGGAACCAAGGTTTTCCCTAAGATAAGCGCGTACCACGCGGTAAAGTGCAAATTGTGGTGAAGCGGAGTTTAGCAAGCAGATGGCAAGGTACTCTTTTTGACGTCAAAATAAAATTTAAAAAAAGACTACGCTAAAGGTTATAAAAAGCTATACTACGTCGAAATATACGCAATGTTTACTCTGGACCATGTGTTACAAAACGTAACATGGAATACGCGTACATTTTCTTTGCTCGAGATCGGTCATAAGTAGGGTGACAATATGACGTGTTTTACGCTGGAGGCCGGTTGCAAAAAAGAATTTCGGGGGCTTTTTAGCTCCAATTCGATTTCATATATTTTGTGAATCGGCATCCAAAGATTCTCGCAACATCACAAAATGTACGGGAATGCTGAAAAATACCTACAAAAAATGTAGACACAATTAAATGTAAATTAACACAAAAAATTAATAAAAATTTTGAATGGACGGAAATTCAGAACTGAAATTTTTTTAAACAGACGAAAGAAATAATTTCAAAGCTAATGAACATTAAGGCCTAATTAGCTGAGAACTAATGCTAATTAAAAATTGATGAATCAAAATGAGAAATAATTGAAAAATATAGTTCTGGCACACCAATGAAAATTCTGAATTAATGAGAGAAAAGGAAATCTCAGAATGGACGAAAGTTCAGAAATAATGAAAGAAAAAATACCAGAATTGATGAAAATTCCGGAATCAAATCAGTTGGAGTGCTCAGACACCTTTTTTGCTACAAAAAAAATGTATTTGTGATGTATTTTTTCATTTCTTATATACTGTATTACTGTGAGAGCGGTGGCCCGATGCGACCACACTTGTCACATACCACCCCCCTAAAAGCTGGTCTGGTTTTACGGGACTTTTCGATCATCCTACACATTTTTCGTAAAAAAAATTTCCCGTTTTTTTAAAAGAAATTTATTCGAATTTGTAACTTGAATCGTGGATATAGATGCATAATCCGTATCGCATGTACTATGTATCGTAGTATATTGTGGCAACTCTACATTTAAAATAGAGATACAGTATTTAACTTTTTTAAAATTTAATACAGGGTGTACATAATTGAAGTTCTCTGTTCTGACGTCTACACCCGTAGTTCTTTGTCAGAAAACTACGAAACTTTGGAAAAAAAATTAGTGCAAAATAAATAAGTTCCGGCATTCATCACTATATTGTGTTTTCTTCAGAAATTGAAGTGAGCATGTTTTTTGGTTTTTTTTTTGCAAAGATGAGACCAAGGAATTCAAGCTAGATAGGTAAGCCAACTAGATGTCATAGCAGGGTGTCTAAACATCTTCAGAAGTACTATTTCCATTCTCATTTCTTCACTAAAGAATATGGTCACGACATTCCTAAAGCTCCATAGTTTTCTGATGAGTAGTTAAGGCTTTAGATCAGGGGTTCTTAAAACCTTTTCAGCTGCCACCCAAGATCAACAACAAGATAAGCTTCGCGACACATGGAAATGTTTATTTTTCGAAATTAGTGAAACTGGTGACGCAATAAATGCACACATAACAGGATTTGTAAGTGGATCTATACGAGGAATCTCGGTCTATAGACCGAGCGACAAGTTCCTGCGAATTAGATTTGGGACGTGGTTTATAGCTCAAGAAACCCGGCTATAGACAGCTCAGGAAAGAAGTATTGTATGCCCATAACTGAGTTGGCCTCTGACCTTGACGTGTGAAGGGAGTGTTCATTTTCCAAGGAAGGGAAACGGGGGAAAAGGGGGAAAAAATCGCTAAAATATCGCAAAAAGACGCGAACGGAAAATACCAACCTGCGACCTTTTTACCGAAAGAAGATAAATGGAATCACCCATTGTGTGTGACGTTTTATGACGTAGCCAGAGGCCAACTCGGCGTGAGTGTACAATACATCCCTAAAATTTCTGATTCACGCAGATTTGCTCAGTAATTTTGCTTGTTTGACTAATTCAAGACTTCACGGAAGTTCAGAATTTTTCTAACTCGCTCGCTGCCCGCGGGTGACATGCGGCTTTAGAAGGAACTAGTGGTGGCCACAGCTACGTCCCAACAATATCTAAAAAATATTGTTTTCTTTTAATTAAAAAAAAACAACCTAATAAATAATTTTGTTATTGAAAAGAGCGAAAAATTCATCTTATAAAACGTCATTGACAACTTCTACATATAATGAAATCAGTTACGTATTCACAAAGCATTCCAAGCAATGTTATCCGAAAATATAATTTTGAATAGTAATTTTTCACTTCTCTTCAAAATTTTAAGGGGTATTCTTTGCTAAAAGAGGGGGGGGTATATATAAATTTTTTTTAATCAGTCAGACATAGTTATTAAAAAAAATTACCTAAATTTTGAAGGAGTATTTTCACACCTCAACGAAATATGAAGGAATAAATTTGAATTTCGATGCGTGAGATTTTTTCGTATTGGTAAAACACTGATTCCAAGCCTTTCAACAACGGTTGCTTAGTTTTAGTGAATGCTCCAAAATTTTTTTCTTCTTTTTTGGATCCATGGAAACACAACTCCTCGGGTACCACAGAGTATGCTACGAGGCTTACAAACGTAACAAACATTATACGATTCAGGGAAAAACTGCAGCATTGCAATGCAGCTTAATACAAAAAAAAAAAAAGATAAAACCAAATCACATTATTCTCCACAATTGACATCTTTTTGGTGACAAAAAATTGGCTGCATGGAATTTTTAACGTATTTTTCTTTAACATGATCAATCTAGTCAAGTCACATACAGCTGGGGGGTGCATAGTGTGGGAATTATATTGCCGATAGTTTAGAAACATCTTAAAACTTTTTGAAACGCGCCAAGACTAAGTGTGACGCTGATTCTAAATTTACTTCACCAGAAATTTTTTTCATCTTCATTTACATTTACCCCTCTTCCCCCCTCCCCTACCATTTATTTGAGCGGACAAATAATGTGCATCGAATAACATAGACCTTGATGATTCAGAAAGAATGCACACAACTCTTTATACATCACAATACCCCCCACCCCGAATGCCCCAAATTATCACAACACAGCTTCTTCGAGCTGTTTCACCTTATCACGGGCAGGATCTTTTGGATTGGCCACAGTTTTTGGAATGTACTTGCGACGTTGTTGAGCTAATCGCTGGAAATTTTTTCCACGGGCTGTCACCATCCGGGAACAGATAGCCTATCCCAGCGCTGTCTGAGACAAATTGAAGCGACGAATCACTTTCCCCCTCTGACAATCAACTAGTGAATTCACGGTCACTTTACTTTCAGAGAGATATCTTGACTGTGTGGAAAAGGTCAAATTACGTCTTGGAGACGAGCCCTTTAGGAGAGTGCTCCTCATCCCGACAGAGGCGAATTTATTATATACAGGGTGCATATAGCAAACAAGAGGTATGGCATTTTATTGGCAAACCGTTGATCCTAGAGGCATACTTCCAGTTCGAAAAAGTTTCCAATTAACGTGTAGTACTCAGATATGTCATTAATGTTTCAAAAGGTTGTATAGTTATTGAAAAAAAAAATAATAATAACTTTTTATCCTGTCCGCGTGTGCCTCAAAAGCCAGATAGAAAGTTGTTGCCCTGTCTCTCCTGATGCCAACAAAAAAAATTTTATGTTTTTAAATGCAATATTCATTGAGATATTTGAATTCGAAAAACGGAGGAAATTTGGGGGAAAAACAGCGTTAAATGCGAAAAAAACGTTTTACCCGCATTTTTCAAGCTGTTTTTTCCCCGTTTTTCGAATTCGAATATCTCTGTAAATATTTCACTTGGAAACATGGAATTTTTTTGTTCGCGCATCAGGAGAGACAGCGCAACAACTTTCAGTTCAGGACTTTCTAACTGTTAGAGCACAGGGGGAACAATATAAAAATTTAGATTTTTTTTATTTTGTTACACACTGTATTTTCAATCCGAAAACTTAAAGGGTAATTTTTGAACACCTGTTGAGCATTTTTTTTTTAAACTGGAATCATACGATAGATAATTTGCGAGAATAGATTTTTCCCAAACATTAATACCCGACATTCATGCCATAAATACAATATCGACAAAATTATCAATTAACCATGGAGCTGGCGGTGGGAAATAAAGGGCAATTATATGCCCGGATGGTTCATGAAATAAAAGCCGTGCTAGTACTTACAGGACACCCTGTATATTTAATAATTAAGAGAATAAATATGAACATTCATCTCACATATTTGCCATTTTTTGAACGTTTTATTTGGGAAAATTCCTTTTAATCCATTGTTATATATTTGCACTAGCCTTTCGATTTTGAACAGAACAGAATTTCGTGATTACAAATTTTTTTGGCAAGTTTTCTTACCTTTGGCATCATTTTTATCATCAATTGATGATTTTTTCATACTTTTCGGTATTTTTAGTCCTCCGAACATAGCCCGCTGATCGTGTTTTTTCGGTCCCGATTTCCTGTATTTTTCTCGAGGATTTACGGTCATTCTTCTCACTTATGATTTTTTGAATCCAGGGCCGAAACACTTGGAGGAAGGGGTCTGGTGGCTCGGGGTGGTGATCGGGCGCTAGACCAGGAAGGGCACTGAGTTTACTTTTTTCCGTTAAAATTACTGGGAGAGGGTTGATAATATGGATCCTGGCTCCCGGCGAAAGAGTAAATTTTTGTTTCTCAATTTATGCCCGGTTTGGATTACGACAAATGACACCCGATGTGATTGGGATATTTGTCGCCAGGGCCGTCTTAAGAGCATCATGGGGGCCCCGGGCCAAGTAATTTTCCTGAGACCCTATCTGAGATATTTTCGAAAATTTCAGGCGGTTCTAATTTCTGTGAGGCCCCTCTGCTCTTGAGGCCCACGGGCCGTGCCCGGGTGAGCCTATGTGTTAAGACGGCACTGTTTCTCGCTCCTCGGTTTGATTCCCGGCATGGAAAAAAAAATCATGTAATTTCTCTACACATTTATAAAAACTAGGCTGACTATTTTCCCCAGAGAAAAATACGGGATATTTGGATTCCTAACGCGCGAAAATGGGGGGACATCGCCATTTATCGCTGAAAATGATATCAAAAGAAAGCAAAGTTGCCAACTACTGCTAAAACGACTGAAAAATTTCCAATGGTGGGGGAACGAAGCACTACTGAAAATCGCAGTGAATTAAAATGAATTTTACGAAATGAAACGTTTAACATGTGAAATATGTGAGATCAATATGCTACTTATAGTCACATCATTTTCATATTATAACTTATGAATTGGGAAGATCGTTTCAATCTTAATAAATAATAAATAATTTAATTAATAATAAAAATTCAAGATGGCTTCGGTGAAAATACAGGACATTTTCATGATAAATTTTTAATAATCGGTGTGGCCAAAATCACGTGAAAATACGAGAATGTTCCGAGAAACACGGGACATATGGTCACCATGTTAAAAACAGATAGTTTTCCATCATTTCGAAAATCAATTCAGTAAGTGGATAGTGTATGGGCTCTTCCATAAATTTTGATCGAAGGAGCAAAGAAAAATTAGTCAAAAATTTAAATTTGAATAATTATAGTTTTGCTTTGAGCTATCAAACACACAGATAAATATTTTGAAAGCCATTGGAAGACATAGTCAAAACACATCGATATGGAAATAGTTTTACAGCTTTTACCCGAATTCGTTTATGAACTCGTAAATTCGAAATGGCTTTGAAGTGGAGAAAGCAGCTACTAACGCGAGATTATTTATCTTGGGCAACACAAAAATAACCTCTTTCAAGTGTTTCGAGAGAAACACATAAAAAAACATACAATAACACAAACACATAGTGAAAATCAAGAAATTCATATATATGCGGGTTAAAAAAAAATCTACTACGACCGTGATCCACAGTACAGCCACTTTAAGGCGCGGAGAATCGCCCCCGACCCATAGAAACAACGTGGGAGACAAAAAAAATAATACAGTCCACGCCGCTCAGTGTGATTACATCGGAACTCCGGGGGGGGGGGGAGAGAGAGAGAGAGTTCTGATAACAATAACCGAATGATAACTATATCTGAAATAAGTCCCGTTTGCAAGTACGTTGACCATACATCCCGTCTGGTCGAACGGGAAGTGTGGTAAAACGAGACAACTCTGTTTTCCTTTCTCTTATAATTGGTTGCAAAAATTGTTCAATCATTCCATTTTTCCCCCTCTTCTAAAACAGCAATTTCTTCTCTCTTTGAGCTGAAATCCTGCATTTTTTGTTATTCAGCCATTGTGAAGCATTAGAATTGAACTGCCTAACTGCGAATTTTTATATTTTTTTTCAGAGAGTACACAATGTTTCATAGATCCCTTGAGAAAGACTCTCGGAAAAAGAAATTTTAATGTGGTCAATTGAAAGAAACTGATCAAGAACTGATGGAAAACGATTTTTTCCCCCCTTCTCTAATACATTTGTCTTTACTGTAGGAAGATCATTGTAAAAGCAGCTCCACACGTACTTGAATCACAACGAATACAACGGACTGGTTATGACATTAAATACGGAAATGTTTTTCAACAAGGAAGACGAGAGACACCTTTTAGTCTCCTATATAGTCTTGCTGCCTGATAACGATAACTTACATGAAAAAAATTAAGTTTGGTTAAACATTAGCTTCAGAATGCGCAAAAAAAATTTCGACGGGAGAAAAAGATAACATTATCCGAAGAGAGTCGTCTTAAGAGCATCATGGATCCCCCCCCCCCAGGCCAAGTGATTTTTTTTGAGGCTCTTACCTAGAAAATTCTCGAAAATTTCACCCAGTTCTCGTTTTTGTGAGGCTCCTCTTCTCCTGAGGCCTCCGGTCTTTGCCCGGGTAGGAACATGCATTATACGGCGCTGTTTCGAAGTCCCTATAACTAAAATGAATTTTTTCTTTCAAATGTTAGGATATTTTCTGTTCCGTTCTTTGCAAAAGTGATAAAAATACCCGAATGATATATATATATCATTCGGCGTTGACTTTATAATAAAATAATTGTACTCACACAGGATGCTCCAGAACGTTAATGCTAAAATGAGAGGGGTGACGGTATACATCAAGACAAACAATTTTTCGCAATTGAAACCCAGGGTTGAAGTTGGGTAATGTACGTATCCCTCGAATAAGTATATTGCGACCCTCGTTGCATTGCAAAATTCATTTGTTTTGAGGTATACTATAATCCATTTCCTCTCCCCCCCCCCCCTCTCAAAGCAAGGCCTGTAGACTAGGATCTCTGACAGGCACCCAGGTGAGAGTTTCTACGGAGGCCCAGTATAATGAGTTTATAGAGTAAAAAAGCATAAAAAAAAAATAAAAAAAACACCACAAGAAAATCGTCTCGGGCCTGCGGCTCGAGCCGTGTCAGCTCTACTCTTTTTCGGGAACCATGATTTTAACAGTAGAGTTCTGGGTTACCCGGTAGAGGTAAAATTGACAGAATCGTCTTATCGCATAGACAAGATCCAAGACGGGACCACAGGAGAAGCCTCGTGATTATGGGAGCCTATCCAGTCTATCACATCATTTTTCTTATTTACGGTATTTATTTTTTGCCGTTCCTCAAACTATTAGGCTATTTTGGGCCGTCAGCAAGTCTTTCTTCAATTTCCGCCTGTCAGTTGTTCAACTCCGCCCACCGGTCCGCAGTTGTAAATGGGTTGAAGAAAACTGATTTATAGGATTAAAAAAAGTAAGTAGAGACCTACACAGTGATAGTAACAATCCCGGGCTTCCGGGCCAGACCCTCTTGACCTATGGGTGCACAACTTTTTTTAGTTCACGGTCAAATATACGATATTGCTATCGCCCACGAGACATAAACTGGTCCGGTAACTTTTTTTAAATAAAAATGTCCCGTATTTCCAATGAAATTTGCAGAAAATTCAAATTTTTATTTTTTTACCGAAACCAAGGATTGAGATTATTTTCATACGTTTTTAGTTATAATATGCTAATTGCAATTATAATTGTCATAATTAATCAATAGTCAAATAAATATTCATCTCACATTTTTTTTTCTTGCGTGAATCACAATTTAATCCACTGCGATTTACGGACGTGGTTCATTTCCCGCCATTGGCGACTTTTCAGTAATTAATGGCAAGTTTGCTTAGTTTTTAAAACATTTTTTGAATTAATTGGCGGTGCCCCGTATTTCCCCGTAGGGGAATCATGTTTCTTTCTAAGGAAATAAGGTCAGCAGGATTCGTGTTACGTGTATTTCACTTTCCTGCCGAAACACCTTCCGCGGGATAAAGGTTGTGCAGCTCTTAACCATGCCTTGAGCCAGCACCTCCTGCAGATAGAAGGCCTCCGCAGTCTGCTTGTGACGTCAGTAAGTAGACCATTTTCCCTCAGAATATACAGGGGGGAAAAATCCGCTGCTCTTGCCAGTATCATCGTTGTGAGGAAAAGAAATGATCGGACTCAGAATTGGCGATTTCTATTCCCCACGTCCAATCACTATGCGGTATTTGTGAGCCAATCAGAAAGATTCTACACCAAATTAAGAAGAAACGAAATAGGATGGTGTGTTTCAAAATGTGGCAAACTTGCTGGGTAGTCTGAATGACGTTTATGGCAAACACTACAGAGGTCTTCTATCACTAGGAGGTGCTGCTTGAGCACAGGTGGATGAAATATATCACTCTATTGACTTACTGGAAAGCTCAGTCTTTGAATTAAACACCTTATTTTGTTTCATTCATTTCGTTTGATCATTTTTGTCCAATCATCTGTTAGAAATTCTTCTTTGATACGTTTCGAAGATAATTTCAGATGCTGTGCTAACAATTTATTATTATTTTTTTAACGGAGCTTTTTTTTATTTTGGAAGTCACGAAACTCTCCAAGAATTCATACGTGTTAATTCTTTACTACGAGCACGACTTCCTTTGCATAAGTGTTACATAAGAGGGCAGAGACACACAAAGTCGCGTGACTTTGGCATTGATAGATGAGCAACCAAGGAAGCAGAACCTCCACGAGGGAACAGCCAAAACAAAAAAAAAGAGACATCTAATTATACTTTAGACTAATCGTTGTCATACTTCAGGTTGTGCTGCTCCTGGAAAAATAAACCATGCGATTTAGCCATATTTTCGTGACCAGTAAATATAGGAGTATTTACCGGGGCAAGGGACTAACGGGCTGTGGCCCAGAGTGAAAAGTTCAGAGGGGGCCAATTCGGAGAAAGTATGATAAAAATGATAATTGAGGTGATGGATTCTTTTCTTTTTCCATAATATGGGGGACACATTCTCTTTTATTTCACCTGCACTGATCTGCTGTTTTTCTGCGCACAGAATTTAGATATCTGCGTGAAATTTTACACAAATAAAATGCTAGCTTATACAATATAGAGAATTTTTCTCTATAAAAATGCAGCCAAAGTTTCTGGAATTGTTCAGCAAAATCCTAGGAAAAGCATCCGAAGAATTGCATCAGAGACTGGTTTGAAGTACACGAGCACGCAAAAAATATTGAGAAATAGCCTACAGATGTTTCCATACAAAATCCAAAGTCATCAGGAAAGCTGTTCGACAAAGGGTTGACTTTGCGAATCAGATTCTCACAATGATCGACAACGAAGGATTTGATGTGGGCTGCATCTGGTTCACAGATGAAGCACATTTTCACGTGAATGGATTCGTAAATAAACAAAACTGGAGATTTTGGGGTTCCGAAAATCCTCATTTGTGTGAAGAGAAACCACTGCATTCGCCTAAAGTTACTGCATGGGCTGCGGTATGCGCCAGAGGCATTATCGGCCCCTTCTTCGTGCGAGAAACGATTACTACTGAACGTTACGTTAGAATTTTGGAACAATTTGTCAGCACACATCTAGCGTTGGAGGATCGACTGGTTCATGCAAGATGGGGCTCGACCACATCGAACTGATAAAGTTTTTCGCTTTCTTCATGAATACTTTGGGAATAGAGTAGTTGCGTTAGATTATCCGAAATTTACTGACACATGAATAGATTGGCCTCCATATTCTCCCGATCTGACTCCTTGTGACTTCTTTCTGTGGGGTGCATTGAAAGACACTGTCTATCGAAACAATCCCGCTACTCTGGATGAGCTTGAATCGTTGATTGGTGTTGCATGTGATTCCATTTCCGTTGAGACATTGCAAGGCGTGATGTCAAACTTCATTGTTCGTTTACGCCACCTCATTGTTACGAACGGTGAACATTTTGAAAAAATTGTGTTCTGATTGCAAAGACTGCTCGACTTTATTATTTTTTTTGTTTCAGACTCCTTTCAGAGAAAGAGTTTTCAGCACAGAGCTCCATCTGTTAACAGTTTTTGTAACTAAATTTCTGTACAACATTCTTATAGTTTTGCTAATAAACATACCGTTTACCGCATAATTCTATTGATCTTTGTTGTAGAGATATTTAATTTTGAAATAAGGGCTTATTCGCTGATCACCCTATATTAATAAATGCGATTATTAAATGCAGTTAATTATGATTATTTTATTAAATATATGTTATCTACAAAATTTGATATTTTGCAGTTGGTCTAATTATTTACACTATATATACAATGTAGTTTCTTATATACATTTTTCACAATCACGGTACCTCCGGTCTTTTCATAACCAGAAAGTTTTTGGGTCTGAAAAAAGCTGATATCTGATCTTTTGGGTAAGTAGATATTGGTATTCTGACTCTTCAAGAGTTTGGAAGAGATTATTAGCCAGATTTTTTGAGCAAAGGCGTGTATGGTGGGCATTCCTATATCGTTTCTTATACTTCTATTCCTGATGAACCAATTGGCTCCCAGCATAGCTCTTATTGTTTTGTTTTGATATTGTTCTAATTTAACCATGTGTTGATTGCTCGAGTAGAGCCACACTGGTGCAGCATATAAAAGTATGGATCTGATAGCCATTTTGTATACATTTAATTTGTTCTTGATTGTCAATGTTGATCTGCTTGCAAGTATGCGTTTTAAAGTGTGTTTTGCTACTTCAGCTCTTTGTAATACATAATTGCGTTGTTGCACAAATGTCAATCGTTTGTCAATTATTATTCCTAAGTATTTAGTACTTATAACAGGTTCAATGAATTTTCCCTCAACCTCTATTCCGGCATCTGGGGGTAGATCTAATTTTCCTGTCATCCACATAAATACCGTCTTACCTGCATTAAGTTTAACTCTGCTGTTTTCGCACCATGTTTCGACTTGATCAATTAATTCTTGTAAATTACTTAATGCCATCTGTGGTTTTCTATCTGTACAAATTATCATTGAATCGTCTGCGTACAGCGCAGTAATACCCTTAATGGCCACTGGAAAATCATTCATGTGATAATTGTGGAGGAAAGGTCCTAAAACACTGCCGTGCACTATAGATGACCTATTTCGTCTAGTTGTAGATAACATGGATTTTGTTTTTTTTGTTTTTTTTTGCCTCAGGAGAGACAGGGCAACATCTTTCTAATTGGAAGTTAGAGGACGGAAGGTCTTGAAACTGGTACAGAGTGATTCTCGAACACATTTCGAGCATTTTTTTTATGTTAGAATCATACCTCTACGACGAACGGTTAATGAGGTAAATGTTGAATTAGGACTTACAGGACACCCTGTACGTATATACAGTATATATATAATGTACTCTCTGTACACTTATTTTCAATATTTTCTAGAAGGCACATTTTTACTGATAAAATTTTATTATTTTATTTTTACCCGTTTATTGGTCATGTATGGGCAAAAGTAACAAAGGAAGGCATCATTTTTTCATGGTGAATAAGTTTGCAAAGCATGGAAGTTTATAGTCCGAGAATGCTTCCGTGTGCACAGAGTTTTTTGCTGAGCAGAGAAAAATTCCCTATATCAAGGTAGTATTTCATTTTATCATTTCCCACAGATATCGAGATATCAAAATTCTGTGCGCAGGGAACAACAGGTCAGTGCAAGTGAAATAAGATAATACGCCCACTACCCGGAAAAAAAATTTAGAGGGTATATTTCATGTAGAAATATTTTTTTTTTGCTTTTCCCGTGAGTATCTCTGTGCTCACCCATGGGCTCCACAACCTAGAGCCGTCCTCCCTGGACTGAGATAGTTGTGGGCCTCCTCTATAATGATCAGAGTTCCGATTGGTCAATATTCTTCTCCTCTATTAGCTGACAGGGGTTTCAACCTAGTGCCAACGTATAGACTTTAAGGGCATCTATAGAGCATTATGGGCATCCCGAGCATGTGATGTTCGGATGCTCCTATCTGGATGAAAGTCACACCTACCAGTTTTCATACTTTCTCTTGAAAGTCATACTGCCAGATCTCAAATTATCATGATACTCTCCTATGCATATAAGGCCCAAGGGCGAGTCCCATGCGTTAAAAAAAACCCACCGAGAGTCTCCGCTTATCCCTGTATAAACTGTTAAAAATCCCTATTTTCAAAGATAAATCTAAAACCTCTTAGAGAATCCCCGCAGATGGCAGAACGATCTGCAGGGATCGCAGGAGCCTGTAAATATCTTAAACACGAAAACGTCCAATTAAAACACACACACGCACCTTTCTTTACATAAAATGGGATTTTCGAACCAGTTTTTCGGATTTTTGAACCAGAAGCTAGTTCATGAATGTCATTTCCCAATTTATAAGGATACAATAAGTTGTAAGAAGGATGTTTTTATTACAAATTTTTTTATCTACTAGAAGTGAGGATTCTTGGATTATAAGAGTGACCCAGAGAGCAAGGTACCAAGTCGATGAGTGATGAAATGAGTGACCTAGCTCGTGTGCAAGCATTGGAATGATTAGAAGAGTGACTTGGAGACCTAGACCTACTATATAAGCATGAAAGTAACCAAAAGAGTGACTTAAAGTGTGTGTATGTGAGTGCGGGAGTGACCGAAAAGAGAGCTCTAGCAAGTATGTGAGAGCGCGAACCTAGAGCATGTGCAAGTATGTGAAAGATCGACCCAAAGGCCTACCTAGACCTAGTATTGTAAGCATGAGAGAGATCAGAATTGTATCCTAGACAGCGAAGAAATAGGTCGGCGAGAGACCAAAAAAGGGACGAAAAAGTGTGCAAACATGTTAGTGCCCAAAAGAGCGACTTGGAGGCGTATTTTACATGCGCGATGACTAAGCGGGCCATGTCCCAGGGCGGCAAATTTGATGAACGAGTGGTCAAAAAAGACTAGAATGGAAGAAAGCCGGCAAAAACTCATAAACGCCCACCTCTGCCAGTACCAATGGTATTCATAATTAATTTTCCATGTATGTATGTCTTGGTTAGTTCTTTCGCCTTCTCTTGATCTCGACTGAAATTTCACAGGTAATGGGAATTCACAATTATCCGTAACAGGTTTTTTTCCTGGCGGAAGGGCCTTTGAAGAAATTAAAAGTGAAAATAACAGTAAATATAGGACGATGGCCCTTATTTTAGACACGTGAGTTTTAAATTAAGTTGAAATGAAGGAGAAGAAGAAAGACACACACACACAAACTGGAGGAATGATCTATCATAGTCAAGAGAAGACAAGAAAAATACCCCGACCTCATTTAACTTCTCGGTGACACGCTTTTTTCAAACGCTAGGCACGAAAGCGACCATCAAAAAATACAAATAAAAGAGATGTTATCCCGTGTTTTTACGGGACCAAAAATGTCTAATTATTCTCACTGTGTCTGTTTGAAAAACATTATCTCACGAAGTGTTTCATATAAGTTACATTTTGACATTTGCGTAGCGTTCGTAACTTCATTCGTTGCACCCGCCGCGCCGGTAGCTTTGAAAGTTTGTATGAGCCCATGTCACCGGCGGTACATCAAATAGATTGATTAAACCGAAATGGGTGTAGACGGGACTCAATCAAACCGATCACGGAATTTATCAGAGTGATGGGGGGATTCCGACATTCGGGACATTTCTGTTGACACCCAGAGAGGAATATTGCGTTAATGTTCAATGATACCTGAAATGTTTATGACTCTCTTCGTTAAATTATTTCGCGTACGTGGATGTGAGGGGGGGGGGGATTCGAAAATTTTCAGCCATAGGCTTTTCGAAGGTAGGGCTTGAATATTTGTCAGAATTAGAATATTCTTAGCACCCTCCTGGGTACATTTACTGAACCCCTGCATTAATCTCGTCTCGGTCTATTTATTCTAAAAATGATCCCTAAAGTGATATCGCCAACTGTAAGAAACCCTGTTGGGTGTAAACGGTGAAAATTGCTTTAAAAAGCAGGGGGTGCACAATTTCCGGCCAGCTGGCCGAATCGCGAAAGGGGTTCTGGTAGAAAAATATCAATACACATAACAAGTTATAATCATCCCTAAGCTGACAATAAAACTCCTCCATAAAAATATGGGAAATCGGGATCCATACGGGACATCGCCAAAATTACCGATACAAATAATTGCCAAAGGTAGTTTAAGTAAAGTTGCCAACTATCGTCAAAACGTCTGAAAAATCAGCAATGGCAGAATAGGGAGTGACTGTCGCAATGGATTAAAATATAATTCACGGGACGAAATACATACACATGATGAGAAATATGTGAGATGAATATTTTATTATGACTATAATTTTAACTACCCATAATCATCATAATATAGTTTTTAAGTAAAAAAAATAATCATAATCCTTGATTTCATTAGTAAAAACAAAATGCAAGTGGGCTTCGTTGAAAATACGGAAACAAACGGGGCATTTTATGAAAAAACTCAGGACGTCCAAAATTACAGGAGTGTCCCGTAAAATACGGGATATATGGTCACCCTAAATATACCAATTTTTTTTTTTACCCGCGGACTGAAAGGCCGCTCTCCTGGCTTTAAGTTTCATAAAAAATGTAAACGGGCACACTTAAACCAAGAGACAATAAACAATGTGGCAATAATCATTGATAGGAAAACAATAGGTCCACGAGTGTTTTTCCTTCACTAATGGGCCAAATAAAAATGCTGGTAGGCCAAAAACCCCACTAGTTAACGTGCCAAAAAAAAAAAAGCTTGGCTCAAATTATTTCAGAGTAAGTTTTAAATTGAGATGTGGATGTGTGTGTTTGCGGGATGTTTCAACAAATGTGTCCGAAAGGACAATATAAAAATAATGCTGTTAATTTAAAAATTGAAGTATTAAAAATTATTAGCACAGTGAGTATAATTTTTCTGTGATAATTGAATATTGTAAGAAAGACTATGAGGGAAGATGCAAAAACTAAAAATTTCACATAGTCACCACACACACAATCAAAAAATATAAATTAGTAGAATTTGCTTCTCTGTTTTTTATAACTAAAGAAATTTCGCTGAGATATCGATGATTGAAAATTTTGATTTCGACATTTTTTTTGCTTTCTAAAGTCAGTCAAAAATTTTCAGGAATAGGCAAAAATCAAGAACTTCTATCACCAATATATATCTCATTGGATTTTTCCATTTAATTATATATGGTCAAATTTCTTTCGGTATAATAGAAAGAGAGGCGAAATTTTTACTGATTACAATTTTCTGATAGCGTTTTTATGTTTTCCATAATAATCCCATTTTTGTAAGGTTCACCCATCATAACTAAATTCACCCTCAGTTTTTCATATACAGTCCGTCGCAAATTTTAGATAACGCACTTTTCTTAAATTAACAAGGAAAATACGGCGAGTAAAATTAGCACCTTCTAATAGATAATACCTGAAGCATTTTTACATGCATGGAAAAAAAATTCCTACGAAAAGAACATTTAGTTGAATCCCATTATAACGAACTCCGAGACCGGAGAAATCACTTCGTTATAACGAAATTTCGTCATAAATGAATCCCAGGTTTTAGCATTATTCTATGCAAAATTATCTGGGGGGGGGATTAGAAAAGGTTTCGTTAAAACGAGATTTTCGCTATAACGGTATTCGTTAAAACGGGATTCGACTGTAGTACCAAAAATATAAAAAAAATGGGAATTTTCCTCGACAACGACCGAAGTTTAAAATAGGTTTTTGCGTTCTGATCGCAACCGAAAAAAGGAAATGGAATCAAAATTTCAAACAGTATCCATGATGCAGTTAAAATCTATAAGCCCCGTTTACATGGGAAATAGAAAAAGCGGGTTTAAAACCCGCTTCAAGAGAGAATTTTCACCAATGACCATCGTCACTTCCAGCCTTCGTCAACGGCAATCGGGTTCTCCGGTTTACTTTGCTGTTAAGCAGTGAAGTTTGTGAACAGGATGAAATAAAACTTTAGTAACGTCATTTTTCGAGTTGTATGTTTATTAATGTGCGATCCTTCGCTTCGATGAACCTTGAGCTCTTTGAAAAATAGATTTTTGCCACCCGGGGCAAAAATATGATTTTGCCGCCCCCATAACTTTAAAATTCGATAATTTTATAACAATGTTCCCTCTTGAAACTGCCGCTTCCTAAATTTTGCATCCCGGTGCTCCCACTTCTCCCTCTCTAGTTCTGGCCCTTCTTTGAAATCCCTGTTTTACTCATCTGCCATCTTTGACCGAAGTGTCATGCCAATACTATTGTTATAGACAATTGCTGTTTCCCATCTTGCTTTTTTTTAAAGATTAGGCGTCATTTGGAAAAAATTTGGCGTCATCGGCAAAATTGGTTTGTTGTTCAAAGATGTAGGACGATGAGTCCGCTGCCCTTTCTAGATTCGAGTCATCACATGACCCGTATTTTACTAAATTCTACCGTAATTTTGGCCTTTCCAACTTTTAAAAAAAAAAAAAATCACGTTTTTTCCTCATTTCCAACAAGGCTTTTGAATTTTCGAAATCAAGAATTGAGATTACTTTCATGACATGCGAATTATATTACGATAATTATGACTAAAACTACCATAATCAATTATAGTCAGATAAATATATTCATCTCACATATTTGTCCAACACATTCGTTTTCTTTTTCTTTTTGGAGAGTTACATTTTGACAATTTACCGCGATTGGTGATTTTTCAGCAATTTTAGCAATAATTGGAAATTTAAGTTGCCTTTGACAATTTTTTTAGCTGTAATTCTTAACTTTACTCACCTTTGACAATTTTTTTTTACTTTAATTGGCATACAGCTTTGCTTGCTTTTGATAATTTTTTTTCGCGCTTTCTAAATGGTAACATTACTTGCTTTCGGTAATTTTTTTTGGTAAGTTGTGTATAGTGATACTTTTCTACCGGAACAACTTTCGCAAACCGGATGGAACACCTTGGTTAGCCGCATCTGCCCCGCGGACAGGAGGTCGTGCACCCCTGCCTTAGGCTGTGCTTAAATTGGAACGAAGAGGTCCGAGCATATTGCGACTAGGAAAAAAAAAATGCATAGGGAGGAGGATGAGATGTCCGCATATATTAAAAGAGGAGGAGGATAGAGAGACATAACACTATGGCGAAGTATGTGCGATGCAGAACAAACACTACAATTTCGTCGCTAGTTTCTATTATGTACTACCATTCCTCTTGGTCTCCTCACTAAGCGCACGGACTTAGATACCGAGTTCGGGTGATTGAATTTCCTACAGCCAAGACTAGATGGTGAATAATTTCAATGAAATGTTTGAGTTAGACTATTTGTTTAATCGATGAACAATTGTCCAAGAAACGTAATAGTCGCGACGCGTCCAAGAATGCTTCCGTCTGGAGTGTGGTAATTTCGCGCTCCAAGCCAGAGGTGTCCGATCTTTTGTGTTTTCTGGGTCACATTGAATAAACGAAAATTCGTTTTGAGCATATCGGAAAAAGATCTGTTTCGGGCCGCACGAATGAGAGCACTGTAAAAGCCAAGCCTACATTTCTAAGCCAAATGAAACGAATACAGCTCGTGTTCTCATGTTCACGTGTACTTTCAATCACGTGTGGTCAAAAGGTCTTAATCCTTTATGAGGACAGCCGAAGTTCAAGGTTTGAGAGGAAAATATTTTGTACTTTTTCAGCGATTTTTCTAGGATCAAACCTACGGGCTTCAACATCTTCTCGTGGTTTCATTTAAAAAAGCCCCACCACATCCCATAATTATTTATCTATCACCCACGGCAATGGATAAAAATGAAAATTGCTTCAATGTTGCTTTTTGTAAAAGACACATTTGCAGATGTTTCGTATCCCCACCATGTTTCCTATATTGGGATACATGCAAAAAAAGAAAAACCCTCTTAAAATAGTGTCTTCACAGAAGAACGGCGGTGGCGGCTATTCAAAGCCAATGGAAACAACAAATCGAAAAGCCATCCGAAGGTCGGAGGGAATTAAAATTTTCCACCTGCCCCTTTGTTGTTTTTCCCCCTTTTGTTTTCTGGATTGGAAAAGTTTAAATCTCCACGATGTGAATGGGGTGGGACAGAAAGGTAGAGAGAGAGAGAGAGAGATAGTGTTTTGCCAAAAGAAACATTCGTTTCATAATGAAGATTGATCACGTGATTCTAGGAATGTGAGCGACATCTGTCTGTGGTGCAGAGGAAAGGAAAAGTAACTGCTGAAAAAGGGTTAAAACGACAAGATGGGACGTCATCTGTGAATTAGATACGTATTCGTTCAGGGAATTATTATATATATTTTTTTTAAACTGATATGGTGGAGAGTTATGTCTTCTTCTTCTCCTTGGAAAAACATTTCGTGTTGTTTCATAGTAAATCTGAGGTAGAAGAAGTTGATGTCTTACTCTTATTTTGAATTTTTCCGTCTCTAAAAACGGCGTATGATTCAAATAAAGTGAGAGAATTTATAAACAGAATCTAAGTTGCAAAATTTTTCTTAATTTAGTTTTCATTTACTGGAAATCGTATCTGATGTCTTAGGCACGTTGGTATGCCTACATCGCAGGGATAGGAATGATATTAGTACTGTATCTGGCGGGTTTAAGGCCTGTCAGCCTAACCGCTTGTATTCGATTAAACGAGAGGTATGTCCAAGAACGTAGACATCGATTGAAATTTAACTTAACAGATTTATTAAACATTCCCCTGGGGAATTTCGCTCAGGAATATAGACGAGGTGCATGTGAGTGGTTTAGTAGCAGTATTAATAGCAGCTCCTATGCCTTTACAATAGGCTACTTGTATATATTCGATAAAACTCTATGTTATTTTTGAGCAGCGTTATTAAGTCCTCTTTGAAGCTCAACTCGGAAAAAGCAAACGGAAGAAGGGTATTTGTTATCCACGTGGCAAAACGAGCAGCTTTTAATTGCCATCCCAGGCTCAGACTCGGTGCTAAGGATGACAGAAATATTACATAATCATCCGTTGTTGGCGGCAAATGCTCAAAATCAACAGAAAAAGCCGGAGAATAAGCGGGTCGGAGGGGCGGAAGAGAAATGCACAGCACATGCAATAGAAAGATATAGAGTCAGCTTCCGTTTTAGTGCGACTAAAAACAGTTCGAAAACCTTAATGTGGGAGGGGGAGAGCACCCCTGCATTTAGAAACTCGTGTGCGTAGCTTTCGATTCTTCTAACGCCTTGAAAAGAAAAATTTCCCAAGTTATTCTGCACCAACCCTGAGTTATTATGTTCGACAAGAAAAGAGAAAAAGAAGTCCTTTTCCTCTTTCTTTGCTTGCCAAAGAGAGGGGGGAGGGGGGAGAAGACAAACAACAACAAGAAGAAGAAAAAGATATAAAACTATCTACAGATTATCCATCACTTTTTCCTATGTGTGTGTGGGTTAACACTATCCTCTATGCATTGCTGTTCCTCACAAATATTGAAAAAAGAAACGTTAAAAAAGAAAAGAAAACCTACAGTTTGTATACAATGACGTTATCTTATGATTGAGATCCTGTAGACATCGTCTCGCAAACGGCTTTCAACACTTCAATTAATATACGTATTCCGATTTATATATTTGTTTTTTCTCTTGTATATTCATCTCTTTCCTTTTTCCTGAGCCAAAAGAAAACCGGTTCTTGAAGGATATGAAATAAAAACAGGGGAATCTAGTTCCTCATGTGCATGATAGATGGCGCCTGCTGGGCTTACCAGAAAAAAAAATAATTGGCTTGAAATGCATTTCATGAAAAGAAACGTTGAACACATGATAAATGGCATTTGAGTTATTTTTGCTCATGATTTTCATAGCATAATTTATGTTACGAAAATTGCCTTCATCTACCATTTCAGTGGCGAACAGCCGCTGCGTGGTCGTTTGGGCACCGTGCTGGACTCTCATCGTGAGGATCCTAGTTCGAACAACGTTGGCGGCACATTGATGGTCGGCTGACGTTGAATGCGAGTCAGTTTTCCCTTTGGAAAGAGTCTCTCTGCAGAAAGCAGGCAGACATTCAACACGCGCGACACTTCCATACGATGAAAATTCAATCGTTTACCGTCTTGACTTCAAAAAATAGAAGCCAGATGGCAGCACCAGAGCTGGAACACGAAACAATACTAGCATAATAAATACGTCATGAGACACACACACTTGGAACACCCATTCCGGCATGTACCGATTCGTTAGAAATCCCGCAGAGGGATGTGTACACGTTGCATGTATGGTTAAGAAGTAGTGATAAAGATTACAAATTCAAGTTACCTTCGTTAAAAATTAGGACAAAATTTTTTTTTAAAGTCGGAATTGTAAACACCGTATTTTCGCGCATTTTCCGGCGTGACCAAAAGACTGAGGAGCACCAGTTTTTCCATTTAGAATTTCCGGCATGCCGGAAAAAAATGAGGTTTTGATATCATATTAATAAGTTTCGGTAAAATTCATTCCAATAAATTTACGGAATGAAAAAAAATCGCCTTTATTAAAAATATATCACTTTCCAACACCGCGTTCTTCTCGCGAATGCTATATTTCAAGATATTCCTCCCCCTTCCCACCTCCCGTTGTTCAATTTTACCTATTTTCGTCGCACCGCGGTCATTTTCTGCACACGAGGGTTAATTACCTACAATTTATTGCCGATTCCGAACGGCAGCCGTTTTTTTTATACTCACCGAAAGGTTAGTGTGCTAACCCCCACCCCCCCCCCCTCGATGTGGAACTCCCTGCGGTAGTAATCCTTTTCTGTAGTTATGTTCGCCGTTTCTGTTGTACCCCTGTGTCAGGAAAGTTTTCTGGCAAGGACAAACCGGGTATCGAACTCGCGACACCTCTAAACAAAGTTCAAGTTGTATTAAGAATATTAGCTACACAAAAGAATTGCTGCGTGTCAATTTACGAATTGATGAAGATTACTTAAAAGAATTCAGAAACAGAAACGAAAGCCATTCAAGAAAGTCAAGTCCTAAAGAAACGGTTCGATTTTTCCCCGCGAAGGGGCCGTTCAAGTATTACGTCATCATCGATGGGGGGGGGGTTCCAATTTGCTTACTTTTGATGACAAGGGGGGAGGGGATTGAAAGATGAAAGATGCTTACGTCATCGACCACCGTTTATGAAAATGTTAAATATTTTTAATGGCATCTTACTCGGTGCGCCGAAAACGAGAAAAACCTTTCGATAGTTTGTGGGCACTTGAAGTAACATTCTCCCCCCCATTATGCCGCGGATCACTTAAATAATCTGAGAATGTGCCGCGGGTAACTTGAGGGATGTAGAACCACACTGGGGGCCACTTAAGTACTCTAAAACTACGTCACATGTCACTCAAGGGATCTCTGAATGTGTCACGGATCTCTTAAGTGTTCTGGAACTGTGTCCCGGGTTATTTAAGTGATCTGAAAATGTGCCACGGACCGCTTAAATGCTCTGGAATTGTTCTACGGGCCGCTTAAATGCTCTGGAATTGTGCCACGGGCCGCTTAAATGCTCTGGAATTGTGCCACGGGCCGTTTAAATGCTCTGGAATTGTACCACGGGACGCTTATGCGATCTGTAAATTTGCCGCTCAGTTCATTTTTACAAAATTAGGTTTGAGGAGGGCAGGCCGCATCAGACAACCCCTAGGGCCATATTTGGTTCGCAGGCCAAGGGCCTTTACGCGATTTATCATTATATGGCTTAGAGGGTGGGGTCGCAATGAATTTATTAAAGATATAAATTTTGAGTTCAAAGCCTTCAAATAACGTTCAAGTATTACGTAAGCAAATTTTTAGCCATTTTTGACGCCCTCCCTCTCCCCCACCCCCGTCAACAAAATTCAGTCATCAGCTCTGCATCTCTGAATTCTAACGCATATTGGTGGGATCAGAGACGTACACGGGGTGGGGGGCATAGGGGGGCTCGTTTTAAAAAATTTATTTTTTAATGCAAAAAATAATATATTTTTTTGTAAATTTGAAATTTCGGAAGGAAATACTTTTATATGTTATTATAATCAATTTCTGTTAATTTCAACGTTATTTGAAGGCTTTTTTTTTTTCTCAAACCGAGCACAACTCAGGTCTATCGCCATAGGCAATTTACTACCTAGGGAGTTGTGCCGGAAGTGTAAGTGTGTGTGTACCGCACTCAGACTGTTAGGTACACACACTTAACGAATTGTTGTCTTCCCGAAAGTTCCAAGCGTTTGTTTTTATAAATTTTTTCGTGGGAACGAACGAAAATTTGAGACTCATTTCCATCGTTCAAAATATGAAAGTAGGAATATTTATTTTATTTTCCTTTGAGTTATTTTGAGGGACATTTCAAAATTCCAGTTTTTAAGAATTTATTCGGTTTGGGGACAAAATATGATCACGAAATATGTGACTTTTTTTGAGAGAGAGCATCACTTCTCAGCCAGTTATTCTTCATCAAAGATATTTTGCTGGGAGCGAAACAAATGGAAGTGAGATGGTGTGATGTGTGGTCAGTAAAGCGGATTTGATACAACATACTAGAGCAGTGATTGCCAACGTGGGCGTTAACGCTCCCTGGAAAGGGGGGGGGCGATGGAATGTTCCAGGGGGGCGGTAAAAGCTACGGGTATATCATAGGATCCTATGGGTTAGATTGCGTTGTGGGTGGGGTGATGGGAGAAAAAAAAATTTCTGAAGAAGGGGCAGATGGGACAAAAAAAGGTTGGGAAACTATGTACTAGAGCAGTGACTGTCAAGCGGTGATCCGCGGCGTGTGCACTCTCCAGGGGCTCCGCGGCCGCTCCAGGAGAACAAAAAAAAACCCCAGTAAATTTGAAAAATAATTACAAATATTTTTAAATAACAAAAATGTATCGGTAACTTTGATGAACGAATCAAAAATGGCCTACAGGGCTCCGCCATAGAAATTTTTTTATCAAAAGGGGGCTCCGCGAGTCAAAAAAGGTTGAGAACCGCTGTACTAGAGTATCTCGTGGAATTAGTTTTGAGGGATTTTTGGTCGGACACAACAACATATTGTTTATACTGGACGGTAATTATACGCGCGTATTTATATACATAGTTATAATAGAGCAGGGCCGTAGCCAGCAGGTAGAGTGGCCAGAGTGACGTACTCGTATTGCGAACACCCCGACTCCAACTCCACTGCCGCCACAGGGCTGAAGTTGGTTTTCTGTGGTTCCAGAATGTCAAGGCGCGAATGCGAGACGATCTCCCCCTTGGGAAATCTCGCCGCAGAGAGCAACAGTCCTCTATCTGTAACAGTAAAATTATTCAAACATCACATTTCACTCAGAATTTATAACATAGATGGCACGACTAAAAAATTCACACGCAACACTATATACGCACTCAGACTGTCAGACACAAATTCAGTTCGCAATTGAATCGGTAGTAAATTGCCCACGTCGATATACCGGCGTTGTGCTCGATTTGAAAGAAAGAAAGGGCCGTAACCAGAAATTCATTTCAGATGGAGACAACTGGCAATTCGGGGGGGGGGGGGAGGACGAAAGTGGTAGAACAATAGACATAAGCCTGCTATTTTATGTACAATGTGCACAGCTAACTCCTCGAACCACAAAATACTGGCGAAACGTTAATCATAGAGGCATACTTCCAGTTAGGAAAAGTATCCAAATAATGTGCCGATCTCGGATAGATAGTTATAATATATAATAATTATTAAAAAATGAAAAAAAAATAACTTTGATACGAACACCCTTTGTTCAAAAACCTAATCAGAAAGTTTTTGCCCTGCCTATCCTGAGGCCAACAAAAGAAATTTTACATTTTTAAGTGCAATATTCGCTGAGATATTTGAATTAAAAATAGAGGAAAATTGATTGAACATCATAAGCTAACGGATATTCTTTCCCCCCCCCCTTTATGCTGGGGTTTTTATCCCCCCTTCAATTTTTCTACATTTTTGAATTTAAATATCTCAACAAATATCGCACTTGAAACTTGAGATTTCTTTTGTTTGCCTCATTAGGGACAGGGTAACAACTTTCTAATTGAGTTTTTGAAGACATGGTGCCAGTATAAGAAATTGTTTTTTGTATTTTAATAGCTATATGACCCCTTGCAATATGAATAACTGGTCTGAGGTCCACACGTTATTTGGATACTTTTTCTAATCGGGAATATGCTTCTGTGATCAACGATCCGCCTGTAATTTGCGGTGCGTGCTGTTAGCTATGCACCCTGTATTTCAAGTTTACGCGAAAAAAGAAATCGATAACTTCTTCTTTCCGAGCGAATTTCTTTCGATTTGAATTAGAATCAGCAGCCAGTCAGTTCACGTGTATTTTGGTGCTAATCAAGATTTGCTGATTTCTTTCGATATATTCATGACCAATGTAAATCGCATCATTTAACGTATTTATGATAATTCATTACTTATTTTCACTAAATGAAGGATATATACATATATGTGTGTGCGCGCGCGTAAATGAAAGTGTTGAAAACATAAATCTTACACATTACTTAATAATCTTACATATTACTTATAATAATAAGCATCTATTAAAAACTACTATTATCTTTTTTTCTCTCTCTCTTTCTTGAACTTGAAAGTTATTCCCAGTTAATATTAATGAAATTGGTTATTATTGCAATGCGCAACCACCGGGAATAAGGTGATTTCATCTGGCAAATAACATTTTTTATAGAATAAAAATATATCAATCTCCGAACACACACACAAAAACACGATAAGCACACAAGTATATTGCAAACGAAGAGTACTTGTTTCAATTCAAATTTCATGTCATGGTATGATCAACGGGATCTATTCAGAGCCTCCCTAAACGGTGTCCGACAGGTGCGGTTGCACCGGGCCCAGTTTTGTTTGGACTCGCAATCACGGTAAATTATTGGAGGCTTTTCGACAATTCTCTATTTATTTCTTACATCAATTCTGGAATTATTTGATTCATTCATTCTTGATTTTTATCACACAATGGCAGAATTATTAATTCTTAACTTTCATCAAAAAATCATGGAATTATTTCTTTCATTTTTTTTTCTTAATTTTCATCAATCCCGAAATTATTTTTTCATTAATTCTGAATTTCCATTGGTGCTGGAATTATTTCTTTTATTAATTTTGAATTTTCGTTGGTGCTGGAATTATTGCTTTTAGATCAAATTTAAAATTTTCATTAGTTTCTTCACTTGTTTCTCTTATTAGTTTACAATTACCTTCAATGCTGAATTTTCATAAATTTTTGTGTTACTTTACATTTAATTTTGCGTTTAGCATTTTTTCTATGGATATTTCTCAGCATTCTGAAATAATAGGTGCCTATTCCCCTCCCCCCACAAAATATATAAAACTAGGGGAAAGGTGGGTGCTAAACATTTTTGGTGACCCGAAACTGTTGAGTGAAACACACCGGACCCCACGTCTGGTAAGGGCGGCCCTGGATCTATTGTCTGTTTTTATGAAAAAATTGCATCAAAAATCCCTTGTAAGCTAAGTGAGTACTAATAGCTGATTTACTATAACAATCACGTAATTAGAATTTCGGAAAATATGCTCAAAATACATGAAACATCATATTGTTTTTAAATCATTTTTATTTGTTTTCCTACTTACCAATCGTGGTTATGACGGTTATGCAGTACAGCAGCGCTCCAGAAAAAGACCACTGCAGGTCGGTGTCTTCGGTCTCCTTCCCGTCGTAACCCTCGTTCTTGACGGCATTGACGACGTCCTGCTCGAACTGTTTGAGTCTCGCCCCGACCAGCAGCGTCCAGTTCTCTTCGTAAAGCACGTTCAGGGTATCCGTGATGTTCCAGAGATCTTTCAAGCACTTATTGCGATAGCCCTGTATCGTCGATCTCTGAGTCAGTTCGTTCGGTGCTTCCAGGGACTCGAACGTTATGGCACCCACGATAGCGTAACCCACCACCAGACCACAGAGTCCGACGTGTGAGAACAGGTGAGTCAGGAAAATCCTGCAGTAGTACTTGCACTTGGCCAGTTTCGACGTGCCCCGTGAGTCAGCCATGCCTGCCGCGTGTGTGTCTATCTCGAATCTTCTATGGATTTCTCTACTTCATCTGCGGCATCACTATTGTTTCCACAGATATTCGGGCCGCATGACTCAAACCAAAATTAGTTAGTCTTTTTCAATTTACTTTAATTTTCAGCCAAAGATATCGATCGAGCCTAGCGGCCGGATGACTACGCTAAAACAATCGATGCCGCCCTACTAAATAGGTGTAAATATATATATTTTTTTTTTCTGAGCACTGCTCACCACACAAAGTCCCTTAGAATAGCTTTGACACGCACCAAGTGCATCGGTGCCGCTCCCGAAACCACACACAGGCTGTTGTGATCATCGCACACAGCACGCACGCACTAGAAAAATCAACGAGTTTTGGATCAAAGCTGATGCGAGAAACTAGGGAAGAACCTAAATTATTTTCTTTTAAAGTATACAGCACGTGATTGGATTTTGGCCAAGAAGAGACTCATCAAACCACCAACATCCCCCGGTATTTTTTTTTCTCTCGCTTCCTCCCAGAGGGTTTATCAAGAGCTTAGCAAAGTTTTTAGCGGAGCGATTGAGAGTTCTTTATGAAGGCATTCGAATCCAGAACTACTTAGCATGGAAATGTCATTTTCTTCTAAATACATTTCCTACCGAAACAGATGCATTTTATTACCCACGTGTTGTTACTTTTCTATCTTTCTGTTAAGATCGAAAGGAGATGAAGAGGCGCCTTCGAATTTCTCCCAAAAACTGAGGATGTCTGTGCTGAAGAATTTTTGTTTTTGGCGTCATACTGGTCCACTTTTTTGGCTCCTATTTGGAAACGAAACCTAGTTTCACTTACGTAAGAATGGCGACCGATAAAAAATGTCGCCAAAGATCTGTGAAAATTCCCAAATATGATCATTTTTTATAATTAGCGGTTTTTACCAAAAAATAAAAAATTAACAACTTTTTTATTATTGACATGAACGTGAATATTTTTTAAATTAAGTTATGAGAGTTTATGGAAAAAATGTTACCAAGCATTATATAATATATAGAACGAAGAAAAAAAATGTAAAAATTATTGCTCTTTTTTCGATTGAAATATTTATGATGAAATAATTCACGGAAATAAATAATTCATTAAAATATAAAAGCTATTTCAATAAAAGTAATTTATCGAAAAAAATAATGAATTTAAAAAATAATTTATTTTTAAATATTTGAGGAAAAAAAGTGTTAAGAGCTAAAAAAAGCTATAAAATATATGCTGTTGTATTTATTGATTCAAATCGAGCAAATATAATTAATAGGCTCTCATTGGCTGGTTTTTTTTTCAAGATTTATAAAAGGACTTTTATCAAACTTTTATAGTGTAATCCCGGCCTTTGAAACATTGAAGTGACGTTGATTTTGAAGTTCTTTTAACACTAGAATGACGGAAATTTCGAACTACCTAGAACGACCGTAATAGGAAAAATTGAATACAAAATTATTTTTCTTTACGAAAAACTTCTTAAAACAACATCATTTATTACAGTTTTCAAAACTCTTTGTTACATCACTCCCATTCTTCAGTTTCTTTTCCTTTTCATCCCCCAACTCAAGTCCCTACTCATAGGATCCTATATTAACCCCAAAAGCTTCTACCGCTCCCCCCCCCCCCGAACTATTCCATCGCCCCCTCCTTCCCAGAGAGTGATATTGCCCACTTTGGGAAACAGTGATCTGTTAAGTCTCTTCGACTTATTTTTACGTCGATCACCTTGTTCACGTACCAATTTTATTTTGAAAATTTGGACAAAATGGTTTGTTATCACAAATACTAATATTGTGTTTTGTTGACGTAAAATGGGTTTTGATCGTGATTCTTTGAGCTCTTGCAATTCATGGTTTCATTTTCTTGGCAGTCCACTGACAAGGTATAAACTATAATACGATTGTGTGTGTGGGAAATTTGGAGACCGGAAAAAAATAGTGAATCGCCATGAAATCCCGAACATTATAGAGTATACGTATATATGTTAGCTTTTTAATGCCGCTAGCGTTGTGCAAACACTGGCAATTTATTTGTTTGAAAACATGTACGGCAGCATAATAGAGCATAGAGCTGCATTTCAGAGTTATAATTATTTGCCTTGTCCATGATTTCACTTCCTATGAGCCTAATACTCAAAAGCCGTAAGTTTTCTCTGCTTCCCTACTGTATGGGATCTGACACGGTTTCAAAATCAGTGGATAACAAGAATTTTAGCTCATTTTTGCCTGATTATTTGCCCATGTACTGAATAACTAAACATTTCTTACATAGCAACAATTGTCCGTCAAGTTTGATGTTCTAATCAGTTGATGAATAAACCTGCGATTTTCAATCAAAAGAATACATTAGCCCGAAAGAGTATTATTGGTGAGCAGAGCAGGAAAAAATGACAATGTCGTGAAAAATGAAGAAGCTCTTTGTGTCATGTGTGAACGTTTTTTTACGTCCCACGAAGAATGGTTAACTTTTGATACACCAATGCAATAGAAGCAGTAAAACCATAGATATGCCATATCGATCGAATAATGTATGCCAACGATCTTTTTCAAACGCGCAGCTTTGAAAGGTACAGAATTTATGCTGTCAATCAGCAAACACCATGATAAAACCTGTTTTCCCAATATTTATGTCCTCGGTTGTAAAATTTGAACTCTAGGAAGTTTTGTATACATAACACAATGCACAATCTCTATAGCAGTCAAAAACACCATTACCGTCGTTCTGGGTAGAACTTAGTTTTATCAATAAATTGAGAAGCGTAAAATATTATACCCAAGGAGTTCAAACTCCTTAACAAGATGAGAAAAGTCACGAAATTTCAACAACCTGAGGTGTAATCGCATGACAAAGTAACCTCTGCGGTCAAAATGACCTCATCCGTCGTTCTTGTGTTGAATCTTCTTTTTTTGACAGATATTTTGGTGAAACCCGCATTTGAAAATTCCAATTAGGGGCCGTTCAAGTATTACTTCAGCAAACTTTTAGCCATTTTTGACACCCCCCCCCTTGTCAGCAAAACTGTGGCCCCTTAACCCCCTGTCAGCAAAATTTCGTCATAAGCTCTGCCCCTCTGAATCCTAACGCATATTGTTGGGATCAGAGACGTACACGGGGGAGGCATAGGGGCTAGTGCCACCACCCCCCCCCCCCCGACGATCAAAAAAATATTTTTTTAATGCAAAAGAATATTTTTTTTTAATTGAAATTTCGGAAGAAAATACCTTTATGTGTTATTATAATCAGTTTCTGTTAATTTCAATGTTATTTGAAGGCTATGAACTCAAAAAAAATTCATCTTTAAGAAATTCATTGCGACCCACCTTCTAAGTCATATATGGTAAATCGCATAAAGGCCCTTGGCCCGCGGACAAAATATGGCCCTGGAGGTTATCTGATTAATCTCCTGCCCTCTCTCTCTTTCCTCAAACATAATTTTGTAAAAATGAAATAAGCGACACATTTTCACAGATCGTGGTACAATTCGAGAACATTTTAGCGGCCCTTGGGGCACATTTTCAGATTACTTAAATAACCGGAGACACAGTTCCAGAACACTTAAGCGATCCGTGAACATTTAGAGATCCCTTGAGTGACATGTGGCATAGTTTTACAGCACTTAAGCGCCCGCACCCCCCTCCCCCATCCCAGTGCGGTTCTAGATCGCTTAAGTGACACAGTTCCAGTTGACTTGAGTGATCTGCGGAGTAATCACGGATCACTTGAGTGATGAGTGGCACAGTTCCAGAGCACTTAAGCGGCCCGGACACATTGCCAGATCACTTGGATCCGCGAAACATTTAGAGATCACTAAAGTGGCTCTGTAGGGCACTTATCAATGGGGGAAATGTTAGTTCAGGTGCCTACATACTAGCGAAAGATTTTTCTCGTTTTTGCGCACCGAGTAAGATGCCATTAAGAATATTTCATATCTTCATAAAGGGCGGTTTGATGACGTAAGCATCATCCAAACCCCCTCCCCCTTGTCATCAAAAGTCAGCAAAGAGCCAGATCATAGCTACCCTGCCAGATCATAGAAGACGATGCTCCTGGGCAACCACCTCTCATGATGACTTTCCCGTGGCCACCTCTCTCCATCTGCATCCAACATCGGCCATCGTTGCTGAAGCAATCCACCAGGGGCGACCATCCGAAGACGATGCTCCTGGGGCCTCTGCCCCACAAGACGGCCTTGGGCTTTCATCGACGACGTCCTCCGGCTAATATCTCGTCGGACGAACTTACAGTGAACCCATCTTCCGCACATTTCCCAGAGACGGTAGCCAGATATCCGTAAGACAACAAATAAAATAATAACTTAATAAACTTTAAGTAAAGTTTATTTAGTTAATTTTAGGGAGAGCGCGCGCTGTGGAATGAAAGAAGATGTAGTGGTTTGGATACATATAGAGATGATGAACGAAAGGGGATAGACGAAACAAGTATACAAGACGAGCGAATATGAATGGGAGAGGTGGAAGGGATCGACCTCAGCCAACGTACCCAACACCACCTATAAAACAAGGCCTCTGCACGAAGCTTGTGACGTCAATAAAGAAGGTCATTTCTCCTATTGCCATTGGATATACTGCAAAAAAAGTAAAGTATCTCATGCGTCGGCCTGCTATATCCAATGGCAATAGGTGAAATGGCCTTCGTCAGTGACGTCACGAGCTTCGCGCGGAGGCCTTGTTCTATAGGTGGTGTTGACGTACCTCAATCAGACGGAGGACGCTCGTGGGTTCATCCTGGGAAAGAACATAAATAACAAGTTCTTTCCCGACGAACCTGAGGTGACCGCCGATAGATGGTGATTTCATTCCGACCCAGCTCTATCGATAGTAAATTGCTGTATAGTGATATGAACGTAGTTAGTGTGTGGTAAATAAGTAGTACATGAATCTAAAGACGAGCACCCACAGGTTCGAAACACTTCCGAAGTCCCTGGATATTTTAATGTGTATAAATATGTGACTACATATAAAATCTCTGCCATGTTTAGGGCATTTCCCCCTATAAGGTAGAGACTGACAGGGCATTGGGCAGGCAGGCCGGGAAAACGAACCGAATTTTTTCTTTTAATTTTTTACACCAGTGGTGCGCAAACCGTGGGTCTCGCTAGCGGGGTCGCGAGAGATTCTCCAAAATAAAAATTTCCAAATAAATTCATTTTTATTCAAAAATATGTCAAGACTAAAGAATGCCTTGATTCAGCTGAGTTATTTACCATGTATCAGACAATGTAATTTTAAAAAATTTTACTTGTAAAATAATCAAAAATATCGGCTCCGTCATGCCGGAATCACGAATGCGCAATTTACTTGCAAAAAAAAAGAACGTGAGAAATATCGTTTGAGTGTTCAGTCTACCCATGTTACTCTTTGCAAGTTATTTTCCTAAAATGTTTTGTAACGTGTGTTTCAATAGGGCATAGCCTTTTAGAGTATAAAACGTTTCATCCAGTCGCTAACATAGGTGCATGAGAATATGCAAATAAGATGTAAAGAGGAACGTAGTAAAATTCTGACAGCTATATAATCATAGATATGATTTTGCTTTTGTCATGACGCACTGAAAAATCAAACACAACATTACATACGCACTCAGACTGTTAGGTACACACACAGTTACACTTCCGGCACAACTCACTAGGTAAAAAATCGCCCATAGATGGTGATAGACTTCAATTGTGTTTGGTTTGAAAGAAAGTCTCCAGTACGGAAGAGTAATCTACCCGAACTGCACGAAGACCAATATAATTCATTGAAATAAAATTAATTGAAGTTTTACTGTAAATCGAAATTTGACCACTCACCAGCATTGTTTCTAACGCTGACTGAGCCCTAGTTTTGGCTCTCCGCTTTAAATCGCTTTAAATATACATTGACATCAGGTACACTTGGTAACTTCGCACTTGGCTTGGCCATCACTGCTTGGAGAGTATCGAGCTTCGACTTACGATTGTTCTGGTTCACGGATATGCCGGGCATTTCGGAGTCCAAACGAGCCGGCAATTGTTTCATGTCACCCAAGGTCTTATCAAACGCACTGAGTAATGAAAGGGCTTCTCCTTGCTGATGACCATATCGATAGCGAGTCTTTGTCTGGTGATCCAAAGTTATCCCTAAAGTAAGACCAGGAATCGGAGAGGGCCAACAGTCAGAGTCATCGTCCTCAGACGTGTCCTGCAATCAGATAAACATACACACATATCAAATATTATTTTATATTTTACATTCTAATGCATGTAGAATGTAAATGACTTTAGTTGTTGTTCTCTGAAGCCTCTTTCCCTTTCTGGGGGGAGGGGGAGAGAGGAGTACCCAACGTCACGAGCTTCGCGCTGAGGCTTTCTGCTACAGACAGTGTTGCTCCGGTGCGTCAGAAGACAAGCCCTTACTAAATGGCTCTAGGAATGTCTCCTAGTTGTTCTCCTCGACCACCATTCCAATATCTTCCAGCCTCCAACATTTCACCTACAACGTGCCGTATGGGATCAAAAAGCAGTGTAAGCACCCTTCTTGGCGCCATTGAGGCACATACAAGTGAAATAATCCAAAATGCACGTTATACAAATTGAAAAAAAAAACTACACGGAATTGAATGAAGGTAAATTCGTATTACCGAATTTAAAGAAAAAAAGTCAGGAAAATACGAAATTAAAATCATCAGAAAAATAAATTCCGCGGCGGGTTTTAAAGTTACTAGGCTTCGGCCCAACAGTAGTTATTTAATACCATCAAGAATTAAGAAAAATCGATGCTGAAACGCGACTGTGTGAGCAGTATATCCTGCAACAACGCGCGATGGAAGTGAAATGGCACGTAGTTCAACAATGCATTGAAATACACGTGTGTTGCATTCGCGTTTCAGGCACAACTTAGATAGCAAAACAAGGTATCCAAACAGCTGATAAAAGGAAAATTTGTACATTCGTGCTTCTGGCATGCGGCAGACGATATCAAGTTGGTACCTTTACAGAATGACTTAGAGAGAATCACCCGATTTCAACATTGCATATTTCTTAAAAATTAAAAACACTTTATATACATATATACATAGAATGATAAGTAACATGTGAATATACGGGGGGAAATGTGTTACGAACAATTTTTGTTAATGGTTGATTTCAAGTGTAGAATTATTTTGAAATCGGATGCTTCTTTCTTAATCACCCTGTACACGAAAATCAAGGACCATACAAATACAAATACAAAGACAAATACAACGCCACAACAGGCAAAATGCCCAACGAGGTGGCTGATAAACCTCGCTACACTTCAATCTTTCATAAGGAATACAAGTACATCAAAAAACAAAGTAAATATTTATATGATATTGAAAAAAAAATCAATATCTTTGGAAGTCAATATCGTCTAATCAAAATCAAAACACGCGTTCCGAAAAGGGCTTTCGGGAAAGCACGTTTACTGGCAAAAAATTGAGATGCCTCGGAAACCCGGGACATATGGCCAGCCTATGTAGGGGTCCTCGATAAATTTTTTGGTCAAAAAGGGGTCACGCTTCAAAAAGTTTACTCACCATTGTTCTACCCTATGAATATGCAGAAAATCAGTATGAAAAACCCCGTTGAATGACCTGATCAAAAGGACATAGCTCCCACATCCGGCAGCAGGACCTGAGATCTTTGGTGGGGCCCCCCCACGCCAGATTTTCTTCACGGGTCATTCCATGGTCAATTGATAGTGTGAAAAAACAAAAAATTATAAAAATCGTCTCTACCATCATGCTGATGCCCTGTCAGCCTCACCCTTGTGGCGAGCCAGGTAAAGGGCCCACCGATAATGCTAGCTAAGATTCCTTTCCCTCCCTCACTAACAGTTTAAAGGTAGATGTGAGTTATGGCGATGGTTCTCAAACTTTTTCCAATGCCATCTCCATCTGCACCTAAGAATGGCACCTCAACCAGATCATGGCTCGCCGCTCTGTATCAATGAAGAGATAAAAGCACGTGGTCGACGAATACCTAAGCAATGCTGGAAGTTGTGCGTGTTTGTTGTGTTATTAAGCTAACGTGGAGTTTGTTTCTGTGTAACGCTTGTTATAGTGTTGCCATCTTTCATGGCAACACTTCAAGATCTTTGGGGGGGGTGGACCATCAAGACCCCATAAAACTGAAATTACTCGCATTCTTTGGAAGAGCCAAACAAAATAAAATAAAGCACGTTTTAGGCAAAATACAGGAAAAAAAGGAGGTTTTAGAAGAAAAAAATTTAAATTCCAGCACCCTTCGAATTATCCGGAATCGCGAACTTTCGAGACTCTGGTGTAGGTGGTCAAGAAGCCAGATGGCAGCATCAGTAGAACACGAAACACGCATATCTGCCAACACAAATACGAGCACCGCGCATACACTCAGAACACACATTCCGATATGTATTGATCCGTTAGAAATTCCACAGAGAAATGTATACGAGGTGCATGTATTATTAAGTAGTAGTTGTAGTAGCAGGGCCTGTTTCTTGCATACGTAAACAGGGTGCGTGCCTAGGGCCCGGAATTGGCTGTTGCCGACAGGTAGCGCTAACGCTCTTCCTTCGGCCGCTACTTCAGTGTTTGTCAAGATTGGCTTTTCCCACAGTTAGAAATCGATTCGGATGACTTCATTTTCCAGCAGGACGGGGCACCACTTCACTGGAACTTCGACGTTCGAGAATTTTCGAACAATCGCATTCCTAAACGATGGATCGGCCGTACGGGACCTGACGATTCAGTTAAACATCATTGGCCTCCAAGATCACCGGACCTCAGACTGTACGATTTCTTCTTGTGGGGGTTTATAAAAGACTACGTTTATGCGCTTCCCCTTCCAGCTACATTAGCCGAACTGAAGATGCACATAACAGCAGTCGTGGAAGCAGTGGATGCAAACATGCTCGCAAAAATTTGGGACGAATTTGACTACCGTATATATAAGGTAGTCAAAGTATATGTCTATAGACATATGCCGTGCATGTTGAGCACCTTTAATTTGGTTTGTAAAAAAACTTCATGATTAACCATATAATCTAAAATTAATTTTAAGTGTCTATGTTCAATATTTTTCGAAATATGCGTATTTCAAATCGGGTGATTCTTTTTGAAGCACCCTGTATATTACTTTGGGGCAAGCTGTGCCATGATTAGAATAAATTGTACCTGCCCTGCTTGGAAGTACTTGGATTCGATCTTCTAGTATGGGGATTTTGACGGAGATTGGTCAAAGCTTGTAAACATGTGAAAAAAAAACCTCTCATATTAATGAAGACGTGTGTTTCAGAGTGAAAAAAAAAATCCACAGGAGAATAAAAAAGGGAATAATTTCCGGAAATCTCTGAAAAGGAGGACAAAAGGGAAAATTTTGCGAAACGTAGGAGGACCATCTCCATAGGCGGATACTTGGAAGTCCGGGGGCGGACAAGGTCATTATTGCTGGGGGAGGGCACGATGATGATGATGTCAATTCATCTGTACATATATACATGGCCCCCACATCCTGAAGCAGGGCCCCTAGGCTGGGATCTTTAACGGGGCCCCCTTTATGATGAATTTATAGCGTGAAAAAACAAAAAAATTATTAAAATCCTCACGGGCCCCAGGGCTGGAGCCTTGTCAGCCCACCCCTTGTGGGGGCCATGAATATATACATTAGATCAGTCGACTCCACGTTTGACTCTTGGGGGGCGATGCACGGCCCCCGAATTCCGCCCATGACCATCTCCTCTAAGAGAAGGACGCTTGAAATGTGACATCATGTCCCCCCTAAAGGAAGACGTCTGGTAACCTTACGTAAACTTAAAGTTAATTTTATCAAATTTTCTGATGCTCACGTTGGTACTGCCATCTATATTTTGAGACCAACACCAAAATATCTCCAAGTATCTTCATTTGTCCCGCAATTTTATTTCAAAATATGGCAAATCTGAGATAGAATCGAGCATTTTTTTTTCTTATTTTTTCATGCGCATGAAGAAAACTAAATAAACATCTACTTTTGAACACCAATTGATGTTTTATGGCAAAAAATACGAACATAAAATTAATAAATAACAAATATGCTTATTTTTGTTTTTTTCCAATATTTTTTTGAAGGCTGTAAACACTCACGAGTCACAAAGCCAACATTCCATATCAAACAGTACATTACATTTAACCAGTAAACAAATTTCATAATCTTTTTACGAGTTTGAAAACTCGTGGTGATGTACGCGCTGCGTGGTTGGTGTTACGCCCCTCTCGCTCTGCGTTTGTGCCTTACCCTTTATTTAATTTTTTACTAGTGTTTCCCTCTTTAAGTACAGTTTTCTTTATTTATTATATTCGTAGGAGTAATTTTATTTAATTTCCTGAAGTGAAGGATCAAGGCTCTTGGTTAGGGCTCTGCCCGTTTCCGGGGTCTAGTTTGACTCCTTCAAATGTGCAGCTATGGCTGTTGAAATAGATACACAGCCAGCGGGCAGTGCAGACAAAGTCTCGTCTACAAGTCATAATTGGAATACTTTATTATCTGATGAAGACATCTTGGACGGTTTTGGTGAGTCCCCTCGCATTTTGCTAACTTTCAAGTTTTCGGGTGCAGAAATTATTCCCAGATCCAGGCCTTTGTGCCTGAAAAAGGATATCTGCTCAAAAATCTCTGTTCCTAAACACATCTCGGAGATTCGATTCACACGCTCAAGTGAGCTGTTAATCTCTACGGAAAATATTCACACTGCGAAAGAGATAAAAAAAATAGATATGATTTTGAACATTCCCGTTAAATCGGTCCTTTTGAAGGATTCGATTACCTCCAAATTTTTGCTAAATATTCCGTGTGATATTGCAGTAGTGGAAATTGCGGAAGAACTGCAATCGGAGGGGTTACAGGTCATCGGTATTCGAAGATTTATAAAAGAAAGAATTCCTTTACAAACTGTTCTGGTAACGATTCTTGGTAGGAACATTCCGCTGGAAATAAAGTTATGGTTCTTGATATTTCGACCACGTAAATTTATTGAGCGTCCTAATCAATGCCTTCGCTGCTGGAGCTACTTTCACCGCTCAAAGTTTTGTAGAGTATCATCTCAGATCTGCAAACGATGCGGCCAAAATCATAACCATGAAACCTGCCAAAACCCTATCTCCTGCATTAACTGTAAGGCTTCCACTCATCTTGCCTCTGATCGTCAGTGCCCTGCTTATGTCTTGGAGTCAAAAGCATATCACTATAAAGCCGAACATCATGTTCCAATAAACATCGCTCGAGAAAGATGTAAAATGAATTCCTCTTCATATGCTGCTCGGACCAGCATTTCCATGTCATCTGACTTCAGTGCTCTCAAGGCTGAGATCAGTTCCCTGGTCCAAGCGGAAGTATCTGCCATCAAAGAAATTGTACTTAAAGATCTGAAAATAAGTCTTCAGGAATCGCTGAATGACTCTATTAGAGCGCTTATTCCCGAAATAGTCAATTCGGTTAACCTAGCTGTACATAAGGTGAATATAATACCGCCACTTAATTCGAATGTAAATATGGACACTTCTGGTCCTTCGACTGCTATCTTCAATCAACCTTTGCCCCCTGAGCATAATGATGATAGTGACTTTTCTCAAGATCCTGAATCGAATAAATTCTATACTTCTCCTGCGGAAAGGGTTAAACAAAGACGATTAGCTAAGAGACTGAAAAATGACTTGGCCTCAAATGTTGGAACCTAGTTTTTCACTTAATTTCATTTTTGTCTCCCCCCCCCTTTTTTTTCCCCTCTCGTTTAAAGTTTGTTCCTCGTTTGATCTTTTTTCCTTTCTCTCTGTTATCGAGTTTGATAATGGTTTTTCTTTACCTCATTTAGAGCTGACAAGAGTTCAGTATTCTTATTTTTGTGATCAAATCGAGCTTCGTTTGATTTTCTTTTCCCCTCCCTTTCCTATTGTGTTTTTCTCGCTTGATATTTCCTTTTTCTCTCCCAAAAATAAGTGTTGTTTTTTTTGTTTTTTTTTTTTTCTGTGAATTTGATGCTTTTTCCCTCTCTTCAGTTCAATATATTTTTCTAGTTAATCCTTTCCAAAAAAAAAAAATACTATGAATAATATGAATTTTAGAGTTCTTCAATGGAATGTCCGAGGCATCAAGTCCAAGTCAACCTTTATCAGAAATTTTTGTTTAAACTATGATATGTTATGTTTACAGGAGACTTTTCTGGAACCGAAGGACCATTTTTTTCTTGCTGGTTTTCAGATTTTTAGAAATGATCGACTTCTCCCAGGTGGTGGTTTAGTGACCGCGGTAAATTCATCTCTTTCCTCATCTTTGATATGGAAAATTTCGGACCCCTTTTTTGAAATTATGATTGTTCAAGTTTTTCTAAATAATTTTTCTATGTATGTTGTAAATTTTTATCGTCCTCCAGGTGTTTTCAATATCGCTGCTATTGACAATATTTTCTCATACATCTCTGGGAATTTCATCATAATCGGAGATTCCAACAGTCATCATCCAAACTGGGGAGGACATATTGTATCTCCTGCAGGTACTATGTTATTTAATTGGTATCTTAATCATAACCTTTGTCTAGTTCCTCCATTTTGCCCCACCTTTTATAGCAAGGACTCACAATCTTATATCGACTTATGTTTCTGTAGTCCAGGTCTTTATAGATATATTATCTGGACTCCCTGTGAATCCTTATTCAATAGTGATCATTTGCCAATTAAAATTTCCGTCTCTTTGAATAAACAATTCATATCTCAGGAATTCCGTTACATTAAATGGTCAGCAGTAATGGCAGGTCTCTCTGTCATCCCCGCTACTAACGATTTCGACAGTATCTACAATCATGTTGTTTCCATTGTTAACTCAGCTAGGTACTCTGTGTACCGGAAGAAACAACCTTGGCTTAAGTTGGATAAAGAAGGGCGTATTGCTCTTATCGAAAAAAAACGGGCTTTCCGCTTATTTCGCCGTGTGCCCTCTCAGGCCAACTGGATTAAATATAAAAAATTAGCTTCGGTTTTTCGTCGCCACCTTCGCATTCTACGATTGAAGACTCTGGCTCAAGAACTTCATCCTTTTACTCAGCCCTCAGTTCTCTTTTCTGTCTTGCGTAGACACCGTTATATCGTGGCGAAAACTTGGGATGATTCCCGGCATATTTTCAAGATTGCTAATAATAGTTATGTCGAGCCTCTCGTACAGATCCAACTTTTAAAATTTTACCACTTCTCTTCACCTGGCCGATCTCAAACCGTTACTTTTTATGGTCCTCCTCGTGAGTTCCAGGCTCAGATGGATGCACCGTTCACTCCCACGGAAATTCGTAGAGCCATTTGTTCTGGTCGTTCAACTACCCCTGGTCCAGATGGTGTTCCATTGAAGGTGTACAAACTCCTTCCAAATAAGGGGATTGAATTTCTGAATGCTTTTAATACCCTTTGGTCTTCATCGCTGGTGCCGCCGTCTTTTAAAGAAGGACGTATTATTTTTATTCCAAAGTCAGGAAAACCAACTACTGATCCGAAGAACTTTCGTCCTCTGACCCTTATAAACACTATTAGCAAAATCTTTGAGAGAATCATTCTTTTTAGGATCACCTGGATTGCATTACGATTTGAGCTCTTTCCAAAAAATTTTTATGGTTTTCGACCAAAAACTGGTGCTGAGATTTGCATGAAAGATATGGTGTCCTCTATTTCATATGCCCTCCAAAGGGGCTATACTAGCTACATTATTGCTCTAGATTTGAGAGCTGCTTATGATTCTGTGAGGCATGATTTGCTCATTGCCAAATTAGCCCGCTTGGGCTTTCATGGTAAATTTTTAACTTGGCTCTTTAATTATCTCTCGAACCGTAAACATGTCATTCATTGGAGGGGTTCCATATCTGGTGCCTTTGCTCCCAACTGCGGTCTTTTACAGGGTTCTACCCTCTCCCCAGTACTTTTCACCCTGTTCACATTAGATATAACCTCATATATTAATTCTGACATTAAGTTTTTTATGTATGCTGATGATATTTTCCTTCAGATGAATGCGTTAGATGGGAAGTATGCTGAGTTCAGATTGATGAACACCTTGCCTAACATTCTCAGATGGGCTGAAAATAGTGGATTGTGCATCTCTCTATCCAAATCTCGTTTTTCTATTTTTTCACGGAGACGACCTCCATACTTTCCTTCTTTCAACATTAATGGCGAATCCATTCCGTTTGATCCGTACTTGAAAGTTCTGGGTGTTCATCTGGATTGTACTCTCACCTGGAAAAAACAATTATCATCTCTGCGTTCTAAGGGCACTCTATATTTAAACATTTGTCGCTCCATCTCTCACTCATCAAGAAATATTCCTTGCAAGTTCCTCAAACCTGTGCTAATGAGCATCATTGGAGGTACCATTGGTTACGGAGCTGTGGCCTGGTTTAATGCAGCCAAATCTTCTCTCACCAAGATAAACACAATCTATAACTCCTCGATGAGATCTATCTTAGGCCTCCCTACGTCAACTCGCATAGATAAACTCAGAACCATTCTCGCCCTACCCTCCTTTCAGGATTCCATTCTCTTCAGGATTGGGTTATCTTGTATTTCTGCCACAGCCTCTCCCACGCAGGGTCACTCTAACCATATAGATTCGGGTTTTTGTCGCCTCTCGCCATCTTTGGCTAGGAAAATATCACAGTTCAATAATACCATTGGTTTTTCCCACAGGTCCATGCTGCGTCCAATTTATTCTTTTTGGCCGTGGATACCCTCAAATATCTATTTCATATCGGAGGGTCTTAACTTTCAAAAAACTAAGTCTACCATCCCTTATCAAACAATATTCCAAGAGTACATTGAGTCTCTGCCGCTGAATGCTCATGTAATTGCTACGGATGCGTCTAAATCATCTCAAGTGGTTTGTGGAGCTTTCTGTTTGGTTACAAAAGTTATCAAGTCTTGGTTCATTAATAAAGACTCCTCAGTTTTCACTGCGGAGGCCCTTGCTATTACTTTAGGTCTTAGATCCTTCATTCAATCGTCTAATTCTTCAATATTCATATTTACGGATTCCAAATCAGTCATCATGGCTCTCGACAATTTCTCTATTCATTCATCTACGGTGACTCACCTACTGTATGCTCAACTGGTTCATACTAGTTCTTTGGTTAACAGCATATCACTAATCTGGGTCCCAAGTCATTCGGGCATTGCCATTAATGAAACTATTGACAATCATGTTCGTACTGTAGCTTCTACTACTGTTGATCTTCTACCTTCTAGCCTTTATGTAGAGGACATTCGTTCTCTTTACTATCGGCACTTCAAGGAAAATATTCGCAATGCTCTTTTCTTATCTATTCCTGAGTTTAGCTCCTTCTATAACTGCTGCCAGAACTTCTCCCCTTTGTTTTCGAATAGAAGGTTGGAATGTTTATTTTACAAACTTATTTGCAATAGAGCTCCCTTGAACGAATACCTACATCGTATTAAGAAAATGGCTAACCCTCTCTGTCTACAATGCAAGATTCCTGAAACTTCCTCTCACTTTTTGTTTTCTTGTATTAGGTTCTCCCAGGTTCGGTTCTCAACTTTTAATTCTCTTTCTCCACCAGTTAGGTGTTGGTCCGAGTTCTGTTCAGGCAGACCTGAGAACATTATCTGTTGCTTTGAGAGGTTTGTTACCCTTAGTCAACGATTTTCTTGAGTTTTTATTTCTTGTTTTTTTTCTCTCCCCCTCTTTCTTTCTCTCGTTTGGTTTTTTGTCCTTTTCTACCTTGGTTGTTTGGTTTCATTTTTTGTTACCACACACTCATCCAGGGACTCCATGTCATCATATCATTTTAAAGCGGCTTAGCATCGTCCCCTAAGCCTGAAGACTTCTTCTCCATCTCATATAACATCTCCATCTGCGTTTGTTTCGTCTGGTTTGTGTTTTTTTTTTTTTTCTTTTTTTCATACCCTTCTGAAGAAGAAGGAAGAATGGAAATTGCTGAAATTTCTATGTGTTCTGTGATTGTTGAAAGCTCTTTCGTTAGTACATTTTTATAACATATTCTATGCTCTTGTGGAAGTTTCTTTCTCTAACAGGGGATGGCCCGAAGGCATAAAGCCCTGTATAATTGAAGAAGAAGAAGAAGAAGAAGATAATCTTTTTACATAGCCTTGTGGTTTCAGTGTAAAAATTTCTTTTCCTTAGTTTTTCTTTCAAGGCCATTTGTTTGGGAAAAAAGATCTTCCAAATTCTTTCGATGTCGATCAAGATCTAAAGACTCATCGATTTATCGCAATCCGTATTACTCTTTGGCAAAAACTCTGTCATTAGTAAGTTGTTTTTTCCTATCAGCTAGCCTTCTAAAACCACACAAGTGTTTATCATTCGCTGATCATGTGTTGTTGATCATTCTTATTAGTCAATGGCTAATATATAATTATTTTACGCTTCAGTGATAATCATGATTGTGAGTCTGGATTTAAAATCTTTATTTGTGTTTTCAAATGAACCATTTGTGTCTGTCTATGGCAATTTAAATCTTGATAACACGCTGCAAATAAATCCTCATATACATACCATATAGTAACTCCTCATTTATCATTGGAGGTTTGGTCCATATTTGTCTCTTCCTAGGATGATAAGGAGGTTTCGTCCCGCTACACTCATATTTGTCTCTTCCTAGGATGATAATTTATATGAAGGATTTGTGTAGTTTTACTCGAGGAATGTCAAATTCAGTTGATGTTGCTAGCTCAAATGTATACAGAAAAACCTCTCAGTAAGGGAAATAAGGGACTCCTATGAAATCAAACTAATTGTCTCTTAAATGTAGGTGTCTCTTAGCAAGAGTTAAATGCGTTCCTATTCAAAGAGGCACAGATCGCTAAAATGGGTGTCCCCAGGGCTTTAAGAATGTCATTGCCCCCTCCCGGGCAAAGGGATTTTTGTGAGCCCCCCACCCAGCTATAAATGGCTACTAAACCACACATGCACCTTGTCCATATTTTTCTGCGGAACTTCTAACGAGTTAGAATGTGTTATGAACCTAACATGAAGTTTGTTTCTGTTTAATGCTTGTATGTTTGGTGCTGCCATCAATTTTTCCAACTATGAGTAAAGTGTAATCACTGAATAATTTTATTGTTGTAGGTTTGTTGTCTGTAGCGCGACTCTTTAACAGGGAGATCGGCCCACATAAAACGGCTAAAAATGGCTGCCTACCAGTTAATAAAAAGTGCCCCTCAAACAGTACCCTTCACTAAGTGACACCCATAAAAGCAGACTTTTTGTCCCTCAAATAGAGATGTCTGTTATTCAGTAGCTAATGAGTTCCTGTTCAAAGGAACAAATTAGGACCCCCATCCCTGAAGTAGAGGTGTCCCCGGATTAATTCCCAATATACCGTGTACCTTTTTTGTCGTCAAGTTTTCAACTACTCTGCCAAAACAGTGATTTGTTGCCAACACCCATCCTCTTTAACACATGTTTAAACGTTATTTAATGTTTTTATTGTTCAGCTGGTAACCCCTATCAAATAGTGCCAAATCATGTCCGGCGATTTAAAAGAATAGTGTCCAGGCAGTGGTATGCCGTACGTTGGGAATTTACCATATCCCTATGTTGAGTGTGTGCCAGTAGTGAGTGTCTCGTAACTCTTTGAAGTACAAGATGGCCCAGATAAGGAGTATGGGTATGTTTTTAATTTGTGAAGAGTGAGGAAGTGAAAAATCTCATTCAAGGTGGAAAATTGAAAAACATGTCTAAGTCACATAGAAGGGCGAGGGGAAAAAAAATAGTCAAAACTTGTGTGTGCGTGTGTGTGTGGATGGACAAGTCTACTTTAAGGGGGAAAGACCTGTAAAATGGTTACATAATGTTTTGACTGTACTGTGGAACCTCTCAATAAGGGATGCGCATAAAACCCAGACTTTTAATTCCCTTAAATAGTCTCTTATTCAGACGTAAATGAGTTCATGTTCAATGGATCAGGACATCTGCTCCCTCAAAAAGAGATGTCCCGTCTTAGTCTGAGTTTTTTTTAAACAGAGGGTTGACTGTACATTGCAACCTTTCAATAAAGGTCACCCATGAAACCAAATTTTTGTCCCTTGAATAGAAGTACCTCTTATTCAGATGTAAATGAGCTCCTGTTCAAAAGGACCCAGATCCAGACATGGTTCCCTTAAATGGGGGTTTTACTGCAGAGTGATACCTTTTAATAAGGAACACTCACATTAAATCAGACTAATTGTCCCTTAAATAGAGATGCAACAGGCATTACTCATGATCCAGTTATCCTTATTGTGTGTGACCAGACACTATAAATTCACTATGGATGGAGTGGCCTAGGAGAAAGTCTGGTCTGTGGGTTCACCAAAGATTCCAGCATAGGAGCCCCTGTAGTGGCTGGATGTGGGGGCCATGGGTCTGTACCACAATGTGCACATGGATAAAATACAAATTGTTGCAGAGAAGATGGTCAGGATGAGTCCCTCATCAAATTTGGAACTTCTACGACCTGTAGAAAATTACAAAATAATTAAAATATACCAGAATTTGGGTTTTCTCCGGGACAGTGGCAAAAAAAGTGAAGAAAAAAATCAGGCAAAAGTTATACAAATGGAAAAAAAATTGAAAACAATATTAAAAGTTGAAACCATAAACATAATGGATGTTATGTAATTATCAATCATTAGAACTACAATTTTGATGGATACAGTTTTCCACTATTTATTTTCCTTCCATATTTCTATTAAAGCTATTGAAGGAATGATATTAATTGTATCAATTGCTGGGGCTTTTTGTGTAAGTGGTGTGTATTTTGAGCAAAACTGTTTGAACATGGGCTTTAACAGTATTTAAGTAAGTTAAGATTCTCAGAATTTACTTCATGAAAGAAAAAGTTCAAATTTTGAATTCTTTCAATTTTTACAGGGGGTGGTTTTTTTCCATAGTTTTTACCACAATTTTTTCCATTATGGCAAAAACTTGCCCCAACCCTGAGATATACAGACCCTTAAGTACAATAAAACCCTCTCAGATGCAATCACTTCTCTTTTACCGCTAATGGAAATTAGTATTAAATCCCTTTAACAATAACGGAAAAATGCTCTACATTTTTTTCATTCTTTATTTTCTTTTTTTTCAAAGTACTTTTCATTCTTAGTTGTCCTTTTACATGCTTTCATCTTGGCTGTAATAGCTTGCATATGGCCAAATTTTCCATATTTTGCCATCTCTTTTTATAATCCTTGGAAATAGTTCTTACATCATCTAAGGTTAAAATAGTAAGCTATTGTAATGTTTGCTTTTAATTCAAGAAATGCCAGACAAACAAAAGAGGGGACAAAAATCTTAACATAAAGATTGAAAATTAAAATGCTGTGAGCTTAGGCAATGATGGTGACCTATTTAATACTTTGGAATGCAACTTTGTGGCACCAACTCCACTGACCCTTATCAAAACTAATGAAAAGAAAAGGAATTTTTTACACTCTAACTTCTGTGATACAAGTCATATCAATTCATGTTGTTAGGTTTCATTAAGAAAAAACAAGTGCTTTATTATAAACTTCTTTTCCTTGGCAAAAATGTTTTTTGTTCGTATTTAGCTATCTCCAACCCTTTTGTCTAATTAAAAGGAAAACAGCTGATTGCAGAGGTTTGAAAAAAATCGTTTTTCAAATATTTCACCTTTGTTAAGTAAGTTAAGATTCTCAGAACTTGCTTCATGAAAGTAAAAGTTCAAATTTTTAATACTTTCAATTTTTGCAGGAGGTGGTTTTTCCCACTATGGCAAAAACTTGCTCCTACCCTGAAATATACAGACCCTTAAGTACAATAAAATCCCTTCAGATGCAGTCACTTGTCTTTCACGGCTAAAAAATAATTTTCCCCTTATATAGTAAAAGTATATATTTGAAACCCCTGATTAATGATCATTTCCCCCTCCCCTTTTTATAGACAATTTTTGTCCGCAAGAGGATAAATAAAAAAACGGCAATGAGGATAAGTTATTTACAATTTATTTTATGTTAGCCTATATTTGGTAGCATATTCAGCCCAGGAAAATCATATAGTATAAATTAACTCAGAAACGAAATTGTAGAATTTTGAAGAAAAAAGGCAAGTAAGTGAAAAATAAGTATAGGATGTCCTAGTTTATCTGCTATAAAATAGCATTTTAGCATTTTCCTTCTACAATGACCATGGCCTCTCGTATCATACAGCAAGGCCCCTAAACTGGGATCTTTGGTGGGGCCCTTCTATAGTAAATTTGTAGCAAGAAGAAGAAAAAAAATTATAAGAATTGTCTCCAGCCTCTGGACTGGAACCCTCTCATGCCCACTCTGGTGGTGGCATGATAACGACAGAATGCCTATTGAAAAGGCGAAAAAATGAGATATCGCTCTAGTTATTTCAATCGCTATTGTTATCAAATGTTTTTTTATTTCAACAAAATTTGTAAAACAATGAAAATGTTTTCATCTCTGTGAATTCATTGTAAAAGAATTTCCATTTATGACAGTTGACTTTATTGTGAAAAGATGCCCATGTTTCTTAACATGATGTGAAGGAGCGGGCGCAGTTACAACCAATAGAGTTAAAGTATACGGAGCAGGGCTGGATAAATCTAAAAACATTTACATGCCCGACCAGGCATGTAACTTAAAAAAATACATGCCCAAATCAGCACTTTACATGCTAGAAGAACAATGTTTGGTTTCCCTTTTGAGCAAATTTTTTCCACACATTCAAAATAATGTAAGTAAAGATGTTCAGTTGAAAACCAGACGCAGCACGTCTTGAGTCTGTCTCATTGTCCACATATTTAGTCGTTATTTCTTGTTTACAAATCTAAATACACTACAACACTAACCTTGAAAAATTCAACCAATGGGTATATCGGTTACACTCGAGCAAATACAACCAATAATCTCATTGGTTTAGCGATAGACCAGAGTTTTGCTCGGTTTAAAAAAATCTCAGTGGTTCTCGCCACAGAGAGCAACAGGCAGGTGTACAATGGTGCAAATATTCATCATTAAGCTTCACTTTTGAAATATGTGTGGAAGCACTGAAAAATCAGGCACAACACTATATATGCACTCAGACTGTTACAACTTACTCAGTTGTAAATTGCCAATGGTGATGAACTAGGTTTATGTAAACGCGTCGGTCATGTGGTCGGGGGGAAAAAAGATGACCCAAGCTGAATTTTTACATGCCTTGGGCAATCGATTTGTCCAGCCCTGGCAAGGAGTGATATCAATAATTGGTACAGCTGTTTGTTTGGCAGGGAATCATGTTAGGACGAATTATGCCTTCTTTTTATTTAATTTGATGGAAATTATATTATTTTCAACCACAATAAAGTATTTGAGCTTTGGTTAGGTTTTTCAATATATTTTTAATTGTTTCTTTCAGATATCTAGGCATGTCTTTCTCGAGTGTTCAGCGTCCTAAAAGCAATTCTTTCCACCGTTCTGCTCAAGAACTGAAGTGCCGAAGCGGTTGCGGTTTTTACGGGAATCCAGAATGGCAAGGATATTGTTCGAAGTGCCACAAAGATTTCGTGCAGAAAAGCAAGCCAGAATCAAAATCTGGTCAAAAAAAGTAAGTAGTGATTCCGTGTGATTAGTGTGTGTGAACTACCTGTGCTTGAGACTTTCCATCCCTGTTTGCTCTATGGGGACATGTCTGGCATTTTCCCTTCTCCAATAGTTAATTAAACCAGTTGTGAAGACAATTTTAAACTGTATAGGCCTATGATTCAAGAGGCATGGGTATCGCTGCCTTAGATGTGCCTATGTCTGACAGATCTTTATGAGTTGCTGACTTGTTGCCTATCTTGTAAATTGTCATCCCATTCCCGTTGTACAGGAGTTCAGATATATTCACTTGAGTACAAGTCCAAGAACGTAAGGTTTGGACCCATCTTGAGAGCTATGACTTATTGGCTTGTGCTTTTTTTTTAAATCTTGCCAGTTTTTTGATATTTTTTCACCTTGATGTAAGCTGTTTTTGATTGGGATGTTTTGATGTATATTTTCAGACTGAACCGTAGTCTAAGTGATGCAGAGGAAAGTGCACTTTCTTTAGGATTTTCGAAATTTGAAGAAAAGAAAAAGCAACATACAGAAAAGCGGGCTAAAACACTTAGGAGTCTCTTCAATCGAGGAAATACAACTCCTAAAGGTAAATTTTTGCTACATTCTTCAATTATTGTGTAATAGGCTGTACAGGTATCCCTCACTTTAAGCATTTTCGCTATAGTATGATTTTGAAAAATCACTGCCTGGAGTTTTATTTTAATTCCGAAAATTGCCATACAAATTAGAGATTTTACATGACAGTGACAAAACCTGTTGTATTTGAGGATCTACAATAGATGAGACAAGCTTGGATAAAATGCTTAAATCCAATTCATCAAAGCTCACTAATGAACATCTTTTGGTAACACATTCAGAACAGTCATGATTTTAAGAAAATGAGCAGAATGATTGTCGTATTTGAGATGGATATATTCGGGATTCTATGGCATTCTAAAACAGTTTTTTGTACGGACGAAGGATGCTGCTTTTCATCTAAAAATCTACTATTTCATCAAAAAAAAAAGTTAACAGCTGTCATTCCAAGCTCTTCAGGAGGTAAAGATCCACACTAACAAGAACCAGTCCATCAATTAAGTACAGTCAGAAGTAAAAATTATTGTTGAATTCATCCGAATGCCATAAATTCATGATATTTATCTATAAGTTTAAACAACCAGTTCATTAAAAAATGGATTTTGTTGCTGGAATCGTGTTTAATTTTTTTTTTTCCAGAAAGAAAGTTCCCCCCCCCCTCTTATCTTACCAATATTGAATTACACTGATTTTACATAATTCAGTCTCTATTGGCTTTATTTTGCTGAACCAATTAATCGTGTAAAACAAAGGATGCCTGTATTGTCATGAAATGAAGAGGAAAAAAATTGTTTGTGATCATTTTTTTCTCTATATTGGCTTTACTCAAACTGTTTACACATGAAGAAGAAAAAACAGCTCAAAACCAGGAAAATCTGTCTTTTAATTATCTGGATTATACCCACAGTTCCAAGTCTCATCCTCTGTGATAGTCTTCGACAAAGTTACAGCTAGTTTATCATTAATTGTAGTAATTTGCAAAGAAAATTATGGTTTAGTGCAGTGTTTCCCAAAATGGGCAATATCGTCCGGGGAGCAATAGAATCTGCGAGTATAGCATAGGATCCTATGGGATCACTCGAGTCGGGTGGGGGGGGGGGGGGATGAGAGAAAAAAAATTTCTGAAAAGGAGGGTGATGGAACAATAAGTTTGGGAAACCATAGTTTAACGCAATGGAAATCGTCAGTGCAAACTCTAGTCCCTTGACATCAAAGCAGTATCTAGACACACTTCATAGTCTCCATGCTGAACCAAACAAAAAACAGTTTGGTGGAGCAGTTTAGCACTTCCCGTATAAATGAGCCAATTTCTTTGATTTATGGAGACCTGGTGGGCCTTATTCTTCTTGGAATGATGCACAATTTTACAAAGCTTACTGTCAAGATCACCCTGTGCTACACTAAGCCTCTCTTCTAAACTTTTTGTCTGGTTCAGGGTTGTTCAGTCTGGTTCAAGACTCTGTAGGTGTTGACCTAGCTTAAGGACAGATTCCCTAAGAGCTGCCAATGAAACTCTTGTCAGACCCCATATTGATTTTTCTGTTTCAAAGTCATCCTATTTTAATCACAATATGAAGACACATGGGCTGAAATAAAAGTCATTTACAACTAATAAAAGTTGTGCAGCGATACCACTTAGCATAATGGCTGTTAAAAAATTCCACATAGCAAGCACAATATACAATAGCAGTTCTCAAACCCAGTGCTTGCTTTTTCTTGACACCCAGAAGAGACTAAAAATTTACAATGTTACAGTTAATGAAGTCATTTCCCCGTCAAGTTTTCATAGGGTGACGACGTACATACTGCACCCTTGCCAAGGGGAAAGACATCTGGATCCTATGAATAGCCAAGCTAGCATTGATGAAGAAACCTAGTTGGATAGGTGTTTTGGCAGATGTCATTGTGCTTTCCTGACCAAGCCTTGCTGCTAACGTCATCTGGATAGACCGCTGGAAGTGATGCATCAGCGCAAGGCACTGCTTTGAGTGAATCGCAGCAGTTAGGGGCATTGTAAAACCGTGGCATTTTTGTCGCTACAGAGTGCTTGCTTTCCTGGGGTTGAGATGATATATCAAGAGAGAGTGGAGTCAACACACAACTATACACGCTGAAACTTCTATAAAAATTAGTTAAATCGAGAAATTTGTTAAATCAAAGTTCATTGTATCAGGGTTTGACAATACATTTACAAAATTACCATCTATTGACTATTTGTGTAACAAGTCTGTTTTTTTCATGCATCTTCATATGTATTAATTTTTGATTTTATAATACCTCAAATGCAATGAAGGACTAGAATTATTCCCAAACAGCAATCGCTGAAATAATCTGAATGCTATTAACATATGCATATTTCTATAGGGAAATTTCTTTATTCCCTTCGATAGAAACGACTCATTCTCCACGAAGAGATCACCACAGTGGCAGCGATTTTGACATCCACGACAGAGAATTCCTAGACTTTGTGAGAGCTTTACCGGAACCAGCGGCCATCGATATCAAGAAACAGCTGAAGCACCAGATGAATAAGATGCGTAACAGTTCAGATATGTCAGTTGATGAAAGATCAGAACTCATGAAAGATTTCTATCAGAATATGTATGGAAGGTTTGAAAGCTCACACTTGTATCAGGGTATGCTTGCTGAATATTTGTTCAAATTTGCAAAAGAAATACTTTCTACTTTCAACACATTTTTTTTTATTATTATTTAGCCATGAATAATTTTCCTCTCTTTAATGGTTCTGTATGTATTTTTATGAATGAGTTAACTATTTCATAACCGTACATGTGTCGGTTATGATTTATAATTGTACACAATTACCAGAGTAGAAAATCATATTCCAATGTTCTTCTTGAAAATGTTCTTTACATTAAAATTCTGTATTGTCAAGACAGTAAAACCTGTCTTCAATGGAATCACAAGGGACCAAAATTTTTTTCTGTTGAACACAGGCTTAATAGAATTTCAATTGACATGGTGTGTAAAGTTATGTAACGATCTCGAAAAAAATTGAAATAAGATAAAAATAAATTAATTTGAAATAAAGTAAATTATTTAAAAATAAAGTAATTATTAATTAGTAAGTAAGTAATTGTTAAATTTTATCACATGATATTATACATTATTCATTAAAAATACATACATACTGCATTTACTTCAACATTACACAATATACAGCCCATTACATACATTAACTATTCGCACCAACAAAAGTGAGTAAAAAATTAAAAACAGTACTTTACATGCATTTTTATTTTTTCCAGTAGTCAATAAGAGAGTTTTCTGTATGCAGTTCACACCCTTTGCTGCCTGACTTTCAGCAAACAGTTTTGTTTCAGAAATCATACAAAAATGTTCAAGTCATCTTATATATAAATGTGAAAGTATGTCTGTTCTTTGTACATATCTACAATTTTAGACAATCGTCGTCAAATTTGGCATATATACCAAACATGTCCCGGATTGAACCGTAGGCTACTTTAAAAGTTTGTCAGTGCAGGGCAAGTGCCCCAAATGGGCAAAAAACTGTCAGGCAACAATGGTTTCTAGGCCTCAACAATCCCCTTTCTGAATCTTTGGTTACCGTGGTTCTCAAACAATATGTTCCAGACATGCATATGCCTTTACAATAGTTTGTCACATCTCTAATGCTGCCATTATAACAGTTCATTCCTTTATAATGGTTTGCCATTTTTGCAATCCTCCCAGCAGTTGAAGAAAACCCAGGAAGCACCGGGTATTACAGCTAGTTATGCTATAAAAAGTAAAATTTCTGCAGTTTTTTGAGGGGTTTGGCAGCATCTGTATAAAAGTTCACCCTACACTGTTTTTTCTTCTGAAAATGACGGCATTCATTTCATCTTCATCCTTTTTGACTTTCTTTAAAATTTTCAATTGAGAGAGTGTCTATAGTTGGCGTGTACATTGTCGTCTATGTTTATGTAATCCTCAGCACTGCGATCACGGAAAGCAGCTTACATGCAATTTTGCAAGTCTTGCATATATCATTTTGAAATTCAACCTTTGCACTTATTTCTCTCGAAGAAACCCCTACTTTTCCGAAAGATTTTGTAACTATTTCCAGAAGCGACTGCCTTACTACATATGGCTTATTAAAATCACAGCATCAAATACGGAAACAGTTTTTGTTAATGTTGGGGGTGGATGATACAAAACTCACATTGGCAAGCAGAGAGATTGCATAAAAATTTTCAGTAGAGCACTTCAACATTTTGTGATTCCCTTGGCCTATTGGTTTGGGAAACATTTGTAGTGCTTGTATGATTTTTTCCATTAAGAGCATAGTTTTCCTTTCCGTTTCTGCGTTAGACAGGTTCCGTTCAATCCAGGTTTTTTAATGTGTATTTTAGCATTAAAATCACGGGACCAAGATTTTTTTTCCATTATAGACAAGTTTCAGCTTAATACAGGTTCCATTAAAGACAGGTTGTACTGTATTACCAAATGACCATTATGTTGAGGATTTCTAATCACGTATTAAAAGTTGTTTTTTTCTGTTTACTTTTACATTTATGGATGTATTGTTTAATTACAGACGTGTCAGCAGATGACATAGAGAAATTGATGGATTACCTGGAGAAAACTCTCTTGACTGAGCTGTACAGATGTGTCTTCCAACAGATATCTTCTGAGAATGAAGAGAAAGATTTGGCTTTGCAGAAAAGAATCAAGAGCTTGAATTGGATTACTGCTCGTCACTTGGATGCAGAAATAAATGAGAATCATCCTGAAGTTCGAGAACTCATTAACAAAGCTATAACAGGTTTGGCACTTGTATTAATGTGTAGTGTGGTGAATCTGAACTTTTGGAAAGTCATTTTTCAGATATTTCTGAGAAAGTTCTGATATTTAGAATTGGAATATCTTCATATTGTTAGGGGGGAGGGCGTAATCTGGTCTTTCTATACACAAGTTTTTTAAATTGAAATAAAAATGAATAGCTATTGCACGTTTATAGGGTCCTTTAAAAAATATAATAAATTAAGTTTATATAATATATGTACTATTCTTTATGAAGGAAGTTTACTCGAGCACATAGATGCATACAGAAGAGAGGATGTAATCTCTCCCCACTTCAGTTAAAAAAATTGTATTATTCACATAGGCAGCAGGAGCTGGACATTTGCTTGTTCCCTCCCCCTTCAAGGAGCCTGTATTCATTTATGCTTGAACATGGCAGCTTGTTGCCAATAAGACATACTCCTAATGTATTAATGGTTGCTGAGAAATTTCATTAGTTTGAAACCAGCCAAGTTTTTCTCACAGTTCTTACTGACTTAGTACTACTACTTCTAATTGTGAAAGATGGGTGGTGACAACATGTGGGGTGGGGCTGCCATAAAAGTTCAATTAAATTGGACAAGTTTACCAGCTATTCTCCAGCAAGTAAAGTAACTGATGAACTGTGTCAAGTTTCAATAACACATTCATAAAATCGCTAACTAGATGCGCAAGCATTTCATTTTTCCCCTTCTTTTTTTTTTATTATTGTCATTTTTCTCTTTTGTTGTAAGCCAAACAAGTAGAAAGAAAACTAGTCACACCCATAATGCAGCAGCAAGATGGGAAAAATACTGACAAGTAGCATAAAAAATTTCCCACCCTTCAACTGTACTCGCACTAGTTGAGGGAGAAGTAACAAATTTACTAGACAATGTTACTACACCAAACAAGTTCAATAACAGCAAGTAGCTAACAAACTCGCTCAGTGTAATTGAAGCCTTAAGTAGTCTCCACACTAACCTCTTGGTGAAAAATAAAAGAAAAACAAAGTTTGGAATTGGCTACAGGTAAACTGTAGGTCTCATTGCACCGAATATCCAAAACATGCAAATTTTACACACACTCATACTACATGTATCTTGCATGCTGAAGTATTTTATTTTTCACCGTTGAATGTGATAATTATCATTATTGCATGACTACAGAGACAAAATTTCTTCGTCATCTTCTGTGTCTCATAATGGCATGTTCAAATATTTTTCTTTTCTACCTTTCAGATATCATAGAAATGGACTCAAAGAAAGCACCGCAGGAAAAACTCAATTCTATTGTTAATTGCTGCAAAAATATTTTCAACATACTCCTTGTGTCTAGAGGAGCACCTGCAAGTGCCGATGAATTTCTCCCGGCAATGGTGTACATTGTACTCAAAGCGAATCCCCCTCTGCTGCAGTCAAACATAAAGTTCATCACCAACTATAGTATCCCCAATCGCATGATGAGTGGAGAGGGCGGCTATTACTTCACAAACTTGGTATGTCTACCTTCCCATAAAACTTCTCAAGTCATTGCTATTTAATTTTCCATGATGCCAGTTTTAAAATGTGAATTATTATAATGCATATCCATATTTTGGTGGCTTTTTCTATGTACCCGCCATACTTTTTTATAAAATAATTTATGTATATCTCTCTGTGATTCCTTCTATCTATGACCAGTGCTGCGCTGAAGCCTTCATAGAGCATTTGACCGCTGAAAAGCTTAATTTAAGTAAAGAAGAATATGACAGATACATCTCTGGTGTTGCAGTACCTCCAGGTGCAAACCATCAATCGGAACCTGTTTGTGATGGACTCAGGCTGTTCTACCAGAATCTTGCAGCTTTGAACGAATTGAGTGAGAGGCAAGAGAAGATGATCACAGATCTCATCTCTCTTCAAGAAGAGGAAGACAAATTCAAGGTTTCGATTATATATATGTGTATTCATTATCCATAAATGTGCAGGGGATTCATTCATAAATATGAAAAAACAATGCAATTTTTAAAAAAAACAAAAAGTCCATTTCATTTCAGCTGAAAAAAAAAGTTATGTTAATGTATATGCTATATTAAAAATGATCACAATCCAGTTATTATGCATACACCGAGTGGCATGGTGCTAAGATTCTCGTCTACCACCATGAAGGTGATCCTAGGTTTATAGATGGCACCTTTTTTTTTTATTTCCAATTCAACTCCTTAATGGCAGTAAATTTCAGTATAGTGCTATGGCTTGAGTTGGTGTATAATGAAGTAGTTATTATGCATAATCACCGGCCATTTTGGTAAATTCTGCAAATTTATCAAATTTACCAGTGATTATGTATAAATCCCCAGCTCACATAATAGTCACATCGCGGGAACCCGGGTTCGAGCCCCACCATCACCACAGTGGTGGTCGGCTGAAGTTGGTTTTCTGTGGTTCCCAACTTCGAGGCACAAATGCGAGCCGATCTCCCCATTAAAAAGTTGCAGCAGAGAGCAACAGGCCTACAAACAGTACAAGTATTCGGTCATTACACTTCACTCATGTCACTTCTGAAATATAGATGGCAGCACTGAAAAATCAAACACAACACTAGATACTCACTCAGGCTGTTAGGTACACACACTTACACTTCCGGCACAACTCACTAGGTAGTAAATTGCCCATGGCCATAGACCTGAGTTGTGCTCAGTTTGAAAGAAAGAAAGCTTGTAATAGTAAATATGGTAAATTGACAATAAATTACTTAAATTTACCAGACATTTTTCTCAAACTTCAGTCTATGATGATGGATTCAATCGATTATGTTGGTTTTGTTTGCTCATATGTGAATAAAGTCAACATTGCAATACTGATGATAATTTATACCTTTCATCCTTATAACACTTATTTTAATTTAATTATTATGATCGTATATGTGTATAGTATGCCTATTATGTACTGGAGAAACTGATAAGTGATATTTCTGCATGATTTCTTCCACATTTTATCATACTTACCATCTTTATTCTGGAATTATGCATAATCACTGTAAAAGTGATAAATGTAGGAAAATTTATCAAAATTGTTCCTGACTGGCATCTTGTGGGGGAAACTCCCAATATAGTCTTTGGGTTTCAGAGCATTCCAGTTGGCAGCACCATGCATGTCCACAGCTTCATGAAACCAGCCATCCCTTCTGTAGTTCACAATAGAAATGATGGCAACAATAACTAGCTCTTAATGTCCAGAAACAACCCAATGAGTATTAGGATATTTTTATGTCCATAAACATTCTGGTGCATACTATTTATGATGGCATCGGTATAGCTTCTTCAATTTGAGTAATAATAGTCATGCTTGTTATAAATCCCCCTCCCTCTATTCCTCTATTTTCTGTCAAAAATTACATTGTATCAAAAAGAAACCTACAGTATACTTGTTATATGAAAACATTTGAGACTAATCTTGCTAGTCGTTGTAACAGAATAATCACTATGACACATAATGGTCATTATATTGAGCCTGAATGTACCATCACAAAAATTGTAAAACGATACTTAATTATATTCTATAGATTCTCAACTTTCTTCAAATTGGCATTCACAAATTGTAATTACTGTCTCTTTACAGGCTGAACTGTCTCAGGAAATAACAGCACAAAATATCAATTCGTATCAAGTGAAGCCATATGTAATTCCAGCAGATATAGACATTGATCTTGTCCCAAAGTTTTTGAGGTCAAGAGTTATAACAGAGAAAGCGAAAGAAGACATTTTAGTGCAAATTGATTCCGATGACGTGTGTGATTCAGTGGACCATAACCCTCCAGGAGGTTCAGTCGGTAAATCTGTGATAGACTGTGCTGTCGATCCTCTAGCAGACTTTACTGGAACAGCTGCGAGTGTGAGTGACCTAGATGTCTTACCTCCTTTATCTTCTGAAATACCTGTCGCTAATGCTATACAACCTTCCTTGTCACCCGCACAGCCAGTCATAAATACTAGTTACATTCCTGTGCAGAGTCTGCCGATGAACCTTCCCATACAAGAAAACACCATAGAGACAGTCACTCTTCCTTTGGACGTGTTTGAAAATTCATCTCTTCCTCTCGAGGAGCAGACACCTTTACATACCTACCCCATAGACATTGGCATCTCACCTATTCCAGTGCAAGCACATTTACCAGATCCGCTTTCACCAGAAGCGAATCTTCTTGACGAGAGTCTGATTCTGCCACCACCTTTGGAACCAGTCAGAATTCAGGGCTGTACCTCCACCGAAACTGGTGGCAATGGTAATCACTAGCATTCAATTTTTATTTTCTAAATTGCTTTCCCTCGCATATCGTTTTATTACTAGCTATAATCCATTTGTCATAGCTAATTATTATTGTATGCAATCAGTATTGTAAGTTATTTTGACCTGCTCTCGACTGTGATGTGAATAATGTTAATTTTAAGATACATGATCTAGAGTCTTTAATGCAATTTTCCATTTGTTTTTTTTTTTTTAAATCCCGAGAGTACCAACTCTATGTGGATAGAATGGAAATTATGAGTGCAATACCAACATTTTGATGATGCAAATAAAAATGTATGCATATTTTGTTTTTAGATTTTTTAATACGAATAGGTGTGAACTATTTTAGTTTTGTAATTTTCCTACCAATAACTTCAATCTATAGCTGGAAGAAAAAAAAACCTTGTGTTGAACGATTTCAATTTTTGTGCTAGCCATGGTCCCCCACAAGAGCGGGGCTCTAGCCCTGAGATCCAAGACAATTCTCGTCATTTTTTGCTTTTTTGTGCTATAAGTTGACCATAGAAGGGTCCGCAGAAGATCCCAGCCAGGGGTCCCTGCTACAGGATGTGGGGGCCATGGTGCTAGCCATCGGTTCTATTATACAGTGGAACCTGTCAATAATGGAACAGCCATAATATTTCATTTTATAAATGTGCACATCAGAGCACTAATCATTAGATACATAAATTTAACATTAATTTGCAAAAAAATTTTCTAACCAAAAATTTTGCATTCGTCACCTAAATATTTTTCAAATAAAAATTTTTCATTATTTCTGCAAGAATATTTCTCAAATCTAAAATTTTGCAGCTATACTCTGTTCCTGATGTAAATAAAAGCACGTGTGTGATGCCCAAAATGATTGGTTGAAAAACATTTCACTTTGTCGTTTGCCCCTCATACCATAAAATACCTCATAATTTTTATTTTTTTTAAATATTTATTCCATATTATTTCAAAGTTATCTTGAAGACGGAAAAAATATTTTTGAAATATCTTTCACAAAGCGTTTTTGCTGCTATGTCTCCAGGGTGGGTGTTGACAGGATACGCCTTTCTCACTCAAACATTACCATCCCCTTTTTAAACGAAAGTTTCATTTTATTATTATTATTCCTATTCGCAAACAGATTTGATATACACTTGTATACGCTTCTTCAAGAGGTCTTGCAAGAAAAAGAGTTTTCTTCTTTATCGTTTCATGACATAAATGAAATATGCGTGTCTATCTTGTTTGGCAGAGCCATTTGAAAATGTATTTCTTTGCAGCTGCTCTGGACTCCTATAAACAAAGTTTCTGTCAACAAGATTTTTTTTCTCACCCACACGCTTTGACCTACACTGAAGGGGGGGGGGGTCACTTATCGTTCGTGGTGAATATAATACAATTCTCAGTTCTGCTTGAGCAGCTTGTTGGGAGGAAGTAATATTGGTTTCGTCGAAGGCGGCGAGCCGAAGAAGTCTGAGGATTATCACATAGACGTGAAGGTAACGTTTTGAAACTCTGGTTCGAAAGAGTAATGCTTATTTTTGATTCAGTTAGCCTCATTATGACAGACACTATAGACACAGTGAGAAAGCCTGGCCTGAGGGCCCATTAAAGATCCCAGTCCAGGGGCTCCTGCTGTTGGATGTTGGGGCCATGGCTTGCAACCTACGCACGGATAAAAAACCGAAATTGTTTTGACAAAATACAGGATAACAACAAATTGAATGAAGTAAAGAAACGAAATAATGTGAATGAATCTCTCATCAAATTGGAACTTCTACAGCCCGTGGATTATTATGAAATATTTAATTATACAGAACCGCAAGAAAAATAAAAAGCAACAACACAACGGTAAGTTGTTCATAATTTGTTTCACGTTATAATTGGTAGAAATTCCGGCCCAGGAAAATCATACCGCGTAAATTAGCTTAGAAATAAAATTGTTAAATTCTGAAGAAAAAAAAGTAGTAAGAAAAAAATGAGGATTTTTTATCTCACTATCTGCTGTAAAATAATAAGCAACTCGCACAAACTTTTGTAACGACCATGGTCCCACATCCTTCCGCAAGACCCCCCTCCCCCAGGCTGTGATCTTTGGCGGGCCCTCAGACCAACCTTTCAACAGCTTTTCTATATAGTAAACTTTTAGCATAAAAAAATGACAAGAATTGTTGCAGGCAATGTCCAGGCTGGAGCCCTGTCATCCTAACTCTCGAGGAGTGTGCCATGATAACGACAGAATGCCTTATCAAATTTTTTTTTTGGAAGATATATACCTCTTTCTATTTTAATTAGTGTTATCAACAGTTTTTATTTCAACATAATTTGGAGAACAGTGGAAAAAAAATTTCCAGGAAAATTCTTCATAACGAATTTACAATCTCGCGTTTGAGGAAAACACGCAATGAAGGGGGCGGGTAAAATTACAACCAATAGAGATAAAGGATGCGTAGTGATATCAAAAATTGGTACAGCGGTTTATTTACATCAGGACCCAAGTTACAGCGAACAGAGTATAGCTACTAGCTTCTTGGAGAAAAAAGTTTGATTCTTTGAAACGAATATTCTCTCTCAGGGCTACTACGTATAATTACAGCTAGGAAGCCAGTAAATTCCAGCTACGACAAAAATCCAGTTCAACTGAAATTCACTTTTCACACGGAAGATTCAAATCGTAGAAGGCTTTCCATGGTTTGCGTGCTAGGACAGGCTCACAATCTTTCTGGTTAGCAGGCTAATACGGACCCAGAAACCTTCATTCCAGTTGGCGAACTCAGAAAGCCACAGCAACTTTCTCTCTTGCTGGTCACAGAAAGCCGCAACAAATTTCTTTCTCGCTTGCTTTCTCAAGAAGCCGCTGCAACTTTTTTTCTCTCGTTTGCTTTCTCACAAAACCGCAGCAACTTTCCTGTTTCTTACAAGTGACAGAGCTTCCAGTCCAAATTCAGGGCAGTTACTTAACTTAAGGAAAAGTAATAGCGGGGGGGCTGTTTATATTTACGGTCATACCATATATCGTCACTACAAATCTCCTTATACCCGTTTCATTTTCTACTTCTCTTAACTAAAACTCTGTTCCATAACAAGTCTCGAAGTTTGTATCATCATCCATTTCGATTCTCTGTCTCTATTCTACCATTCCTCACTTAGTTGCTGAGAAGAAAACTTTAGTAAACGACATTGCCCCCCCCCCCCCCACCAATCATTTTGATTCTCGTGGGGATTCTCAAAAGTTATACATGGACTCAGAGAATATTTGTTTCAAAGAATCATAGTACCACGGTAACATAATTTCCAGCTACAGTAAAATCCTGTTCAACTGGAATCTTTTACATTTCCCATGGCAACATTCCTTCTTGTTTACGAATGTTGAAATCCGCAACACTTTCCGTTTTGTTTGCGATCCCAGAAGTCCACGGCAATTTCTTTTGCGGATTGCAGGTTGAAGCAACCGCGGAACCCTTTGCTCTGCTTTGCAGGGTCAGATATTCCTACCAGCTTTCTTGTTCAAACACTTCCAGAAACTTGTTCAGGTTTGCGAGCATAAGCCTAGACACTTTGCTTCGTTTGGGATTTCAGCAGTCCACCGCAACCTCCATTCCGGTTGAAACTCAAACAGCCGCAGGATACTTCACTCTGCTTTACGAGCTCGGACAACGCACCTCCTCCAAGTAGCTTTTGGATTCTAGCTATTGCCTTCATTCTGGTTTGCGAGTTCATTGCCACACTTTTGTAACAGGGCCGTCTTAAGAACATCATGGACCCACGCATGAAGACGGCACTACTTTGTAGTTTGCAAGCTAGGAAAGCCTTGCCAGCTTTCTGGTTAGCAGGCTAAGTGAACCCAGAAACTTTCGTTCCAGTTAGGGGCCATTCAAGTATTACGTAAGCAGATTTTTAGCCATTTTTGACCCCCCCCCCTCCCCCTTGTCAGCAGCTTACAATATTTCATATCTTCAAAAAGGGTGGTTGATGACGTAAGCAACTTTCAACCCCCCCCCCCTCGTCATCAAATCCGAAACATCCTCGATGATGACGTAATACTTGAATGACCCCTTAGCGAAACCCCACAGCAACTTCCTTTCATTTTCCGCCAACTTTCTCTCACTTATACTGGCTTAGAAAGCCACAGCAACTTTCACGCTTGTTGGCTTAGAAAGCCGCAGTAACTTTCCTTCCACACCATGGGCGGAGATACGGGGGGGGGGGGGGGCAATAGTCAGACGTGGAGTCATGGCCTTGCCCCCCCCCCCCCAGACTTCCAAGTCAATCTCCGCCTATGTTCCACACCGATCATCCGTTTCTTACAAGTGACAGAGCTTCCACTCCAAATTCAGTGTATTATTTAGCTTAAGGCCAAGTGACAGCAGCTGTGTATTTACGGTCATAGCATGGACAGTGCAGATATGGTACCTGTTTCATTTTCTATTCATAGGTGGAGACAGTGCCGTCTTAAGGCACCCACCCAGGCATCTCAACAGAAGAGGCCTCACAAAAATGAGATCTGGTTGAAATTTCCGATAATTTGTTTGATAGGGCCTCAGAAAAATCAATTGGCCCATGATATTCTTACCTGAAAAGTCTGAGGGGTGGGCACGATGATAATGTCAATTCATATATAAGCAAATACATAATATTTGTCAGCTTTACATTTGACGCTGGGCGCTCTCCCCGTATCTCTGCCCATGTTTTTCTCTCTTTTTATACCTTTTAACTAAAACTATTTCCCGTAACAAGTCTCGAAGTTTGTATATCATTTATTCCGATTCTCTACCATTTCTCCCTTAATTGACGAGAAGCCAACTTCAACCAACCACAGTGCCTTCCTCCCTGTTATTTTGACTCTCGTGAACAGTGCCGTAACTAGGCAGGTACAAGTGCACCCGCGCAGGGCCCACTTAGAAAGGGGGAGCAGAATGGGATTAAATGCAAATCCTTGCACAGGAATAGCTAGTTACAACACTGCTCGTGGGGCTTCTCAAAACAAAAATTATACATGGTATCAGAGAATATATATGCGTTTCAAAGAATCAATCCCCACAGTAACCATTTCCAACTACGGTAAAAATCCAGTTCAACTGGGATCTTTTATGTTTCCCACGGCAACTTTCCTTCTTGTTTACGAATGTTGAAATCCGCGACACTTTCAGTTTCGCTTGCAATCCCAGAAGTTCACGATAATTTCTATTGCGGATTTCAGGTTGAAATGGCAGCGGGATCCTTCATTCTGCTCTGCAGGGTCAATACCACCACCACCTGATTTCTTCTTTGGAGAGCTACAGAAACTTTCGTTCTGATTTGCGAGCTTTGAAAAACAGCTATATTTCCCGTTTCAGATCTCAGAAGTCCACGGGACCTCCATTCGGATTTGTAATTCAAATGAAACAGCTTTTGAGGGCACGGACAACGCTCCCCCACACCAACTTCTGCTTCAGAAAACTACAGAAGCCTCTGCTCTGGTTTGCGAGTTCAATGACGCAACTCTGTTTCCCGTAATTGCAGAGAAGCTAACTTTAACTGCTATTATTTTTGTTAGGCCCCTCCTCTAAGTAATGCCCAGAGAATATTTGTTATAAAGCCCCACAGGAACCAAAAAAATTCCAGCTAGGCTTAAATCTATGTTCCACGCTGCACTTTTCATTTTGTTTGCGATTCCAGAAGTTCACGGTAACCTTTATTCCGAGTTACAGGTTGAAAAAGCTGCAGTATCCTTCATTTTGCTTTACTAGCTCAGACACCTACATAAATCTTCATTTTGGTTTGCAAGCTCAAAGCCACAACAACTTTCTAGTTTGCTGGTTAAGATAATACTTGAAAGCCCCTAATCTTTGAATAATTTGTAAAAAAAAACTATACTAGCACAAAAACGAACTGACATGATGCACACAGGCATCAAAATTTAAATTGTATTCTCACTGACTAATCAACAATCTCTGTCCCCTTAATTCTTACTTTGCTCACTCTTCCTGCCGAAATCAGGTAGATTTTTCTTATACATTTCATTACAGCAAAGCAGTATTCTTTTTCCTGGTTAAAATTGTTTGAAAGTTGACAAAGTATTGCTTCAGCATGACGATACTATAGTAATAAATTACAAGCGCTGTACAATTATTAGCTCATCTAGAAACTGAATGTTAATTATGCCGATAGACCTTTGAAGCTCCCACATTATAGGCTATAATTTATAGCTAGGTATAACTATAATGGAACATATATGAATTTTTATTTCAAAGTGATACAGTAAACGAATTACCAAATGGAAGTTTATATTTTTCATTTAAAAGGAGTTTCAATTGAGTAGAATAAACAGAGAGAGAGAGAGAGTGCACACATTTTACAAAACAATGTGAAACTCCAATAAAGTGCACTCACAGGACCAGACTTTTCCCATAAATGAAAGCGGTGATTTCTATACAAAGGGACACCCCCATCTCTCAGGCCTGGATTACTATACAAGTTTGATAAATAAAAGGTCTTTTTCAAAATTTACATTTATTCCAATGTAATACACCTAGATCGGGAAATGGATTACACTATAAAAGTTTTAAAAAAGGGTTTTTCCATAAATCTTGAAAAATGCAACCACTAATCTTATGTTAAATTCGCTCGAATGTATCCAATTGGCTGTTTTCGTAAAAGATCTTTAATCAAACTTTTACAGTGTCAGTCTTATTAGTTTTATTTTATAAAATAACTTTTATAATACAATACTGGCTTTACACAGATTTCAGCTCTACATGAAATGTTTTTTTTATCTTATTAGGAATAGATAATTTAGCTTCAGAAATAATAGAAACTGAGTGAAGGCTTTAATAAATCATATTTCACATTTTATTTAGATATTCACCTTATACAACAAATATTAACTACATATAAATCACTACAGAAGAAGTTGCAACAACCAAGTCTAAATTGAATTTATGTATTTGCAACATGTCCACAACTTCCCACATGAAATTTTAATCACCTATATATAGCTTCTAATCTCAGTAATCTGGACGTGCAGCCAATCCTAAAAAGAAAATTTGAAAATTCACCGGGTGAAAGATCTCAAAATAATTGAATTTTAAAACAACGCCAATAGATTAAAATAATTGGCTAGAATACAAGAAACGATTCATAGAAAACCCCAATTCATCACAAACCTGTACCATAGAATCAGAATAACGCAAGTCTAAAAACCTGATTAAGCAATAGCTAAAATACATGGATGAGTTAAAGTTATAGCGGTATGCAAGTCACATTTTCAAAAATTTTGACTCAAGCCCAGAAATGCAATCTAGAAGTGCTAAACTATTGAAAGAAAAAAATGAACTAAGTAATAGTTCGCTACTGGATTGCAAAATCAAAATTTTTAACATAGGAACTTTCTAACAATTTCAGTAAAACCTTTTTTTTTTTCCAAAATAAGAATTAATGACTTGCACCCACTGTAACTTTCAGATAGTGTCCATACAGATATAAATTAAGCTCAATGGAAAGTTACTATATATAGTTCAGGACTTGACAAACTGAAAAAAAAATTTAGGCACCTGAAAATTTTCTAGGGAACCAAGCATGATTTTTTTTCCCAAAGAAACAGTCCTAAATAATGTTTTTTTCGACTTTTCAGAGACAAAAAAATGGTTCCTTGGGAGACATGAAATCAAATTTTTAGGGCATTCTCGGACTGATTTAACAATCAGATATGGAAAATTTTAGGCACCAATAGTGATTATATAGTCGCCATGGCAACCAGCACCTGGAATTTTCAAGCACAATTTAATTCAATTTCTCAGTGTGTCACCAACCTCTGTCAGGGACATCTCTGTAAGCTGGAGATATTGATTTGTGTTACGATTACCACTCCAAATTATGCTTTGGAGTGTTTTTTTTTATAGGTGGAAATATAAACTATTCTGGGGAGCTGCAGATGAATCATGTATTGGGTAAGGGAGCCAAGGGTGACAAAAACCAGTGGAGAACCACTGGTTTAATCCCCTCTATAACAAATCATATTTGAGCTAATTAGTACTTCACGACATTGGCAAAACGCACAATAAACAAAAAATCTCTAGTTTGTCCCATGATGTACAAACTTTTAGGGGAAGATACCTGGTCAGCTGGAGAATGAACAGGAATGACAAGCTAATAATGGGTGGAAATGTTTTTTATTTAGTGATACTTTACACGAGTACAGTATGTGTACACGGTAAGTTTCACAAGAAGTGCTCAAAGTTTTTACCATCCAGTTATGCACGCTTCACAATGGCTAATGAATTGATTGGCGAACCCTTTCAAAAATACCAGCATTTTACGGACATTTGCTGCGGCGACAGATTCTTTTTATGCGATTGGTTAGAACTTTGAGCACTTGCAAAACTTTACAAGTACATGTACTATATACTAGTGTGAGTCATCGCTAGTTTTTCCACCCCATTGTTGGCTTGTCATTTTTCTGCACCTTCATTTATCTTCCAGCTGATAAGGTTAGGGTTTCCTGCCATACATTCCTACGTGACTATTTTGTTTTTCCTACCTCCCTTAAAAGTTTGTACGTCGAGTTGTGAATCGCCCTGTATATATTTCATTCAAACTCCGGCCATGAAAAAGCCTATAACACAATATTTACCATTTGCCTGCTGGCACTGCCTAAAAACTTCATTGAATCCTTGGCAGAGGCTAATATCACTTTGCTGCTGAGTGCACTCCATGAATTGTTTGAATTCAAACTGACAGGCATTCTGGTTCTGTGCTCCACCATAAGCTGGAGCAGGTGCAGCTGGTGCTGGAGCAACAGCTTCTGGTGCACTATCTCCACCAAGACCACCAGTTAAAGCAGCTCCCATGGTATGACCCTATAGAAGTTAAAAGATAAATAAAATCCAGTTCAATATTCCACGAAACAAATATTCAACTCTGAAAATAAACTACTGTTAATCATTGAAGCCTTTATGGAGAATCTTAAAATTGATATAAATTTTACATAAGCTAGCTAACTGGTTTTGAGAATCTAGTGTAGGAAAATTTCTTCAGGTTTTTTTTTAACGAAAAGACTTACCACAGCAGATCCTACTGCAACACCGGCAGCTGTTGTTGCCATCTGAGCAAAAAGACCCGGTTGTTTAGGAGCCATCATTGGTGCAGCCGGTGCCTGAGCCATAGGTACTGGCTGAGTATGTTGAGGTGCACGAGCTGGAACCGAAGGTGGCGGCGGTCTGGCAACAGGCCTTCTTGGTGCAGACCTAATGTGCAAAAAACCAAATGCTTGTAACAAACTGAAAACAAAAAAAAAAATAGAAGCAATTCTGCATGCAGTTGTGCCCCCCCCCCCCCCCCCCCGTCCTATAATAGGCAATCACCTCTATTCAACAGCAGTTTAAAGAAATGGCTTATCAGGATCTCCCAAAGTGTAATATACACCGAAAACTGACAAATGCAACAGAACAATCTTAAGATAATGAAATTTAAAAAAATTTTAAACTAACTCATCTGCGTAGAAAACTTTTCCCCACAGAACATTTTCAGTCAGTGGAGGACATGTTGCAGAAAAATTCAAAACATTCTGATTAGGGGTTTTGGATCATATTTCTGATCTTTCACAGTAAAATGACCCAAAACTCTCACCACAGCTCAGAAAGCTGAATAGGTGGTTCTGTTGATGAAAATATGAAATCAAAGACAGTTTTGTATGGGTAAATGGATGTGATCAAAACATTGAAATATATATTTCTGAGAATCAAGAACTACAACTCTTCCTCTAGGATTCCGTAAAACCTCAGGTCAAAAATATTTAAAAAAAAATTGGGTCAGATATTACACCTCAATCCAATTACATGTCCATTATTTTCAAGTTTTTGTGAATTTGAATGGTCTGTACCGTAATAGCTTAGATCAATTTCATTTGCTTCCACTAAAGAAGGGAAACAGGAAAGATGCCACAACAGATCTGTAACAGATGGTGGATGCCTTCAACTCATATTGAACCAATTATACTGGAAGTTACATACATTCATAACTCATTTGACAGGTACAGAGTAGTCACTTTACCACCATACGAAACCCTAGTAACAGTAAAAATCATCTAATGCAAATGAAATTCAAGGCATTGTTTCCAAATGTGCGCTCAAGAATGAGAAAAACAAAACTCTAGCTCACACACGACAACAAAATTTTAAAAAATTCAAACAGCAACACACTTTTATGCACTGCATGATCAGCATAGTAAAAAACTGTGAATGGCATTGGAACAGTATCTGTAACACCATAAATGACAACGTAGGCAAAGAAAGATCCCACAAAAGACTTGGTTCACTAATGAATGGCTTGGGGGAAACTTCCCAACCCTTTTCTCATCAATTCCTACTAATGTTTCCCCCTACCAAGAACAAAAATTTGCGACACATCGCCAAAAGTACCTATATCAGAGGTTCTGAAACTGTTCACCTCATCGCATGATTGATCAGGGGAAGAGGGTGCCGTTGGTGAAAAAAGTAAGAATCCCTGGATTACACAATAGCTGCACCCCCAGAATGGCCTATTCAAGAGCCATATATACAGAGGGTATATATGCGGAAGGATTATATGTTCGAGAATAATTCAGAAGGGGGCAGGGTTGAACGAATCTAAAAAAATTAACAAACCTGAATCAATATTTATCAGGAATCATTCATCAATTATATGCCCGCATAGGACATGCGGTTGAGAAAAAAAACGCATGACCCTTCAAAATTTTACAAGGTTCTGTGGCCTCTGTGAAGTGAGGAGTCATGTTAAAACTCATGTGATGATGCAACACCATCTCACATTATTGTGATCCATTATCATTTTGAAGTCATTATCAACAATGTCCACGAACTTGAAATATCACTTATTTTTCTTACATTAGTGTAAACAAAATCCACAAACAAATGAATGCGATTGAAAATTTTTCAAAACAAATTCATTCACGAACAAAAGAAATGACTTGATACAGCTAACTGCGCAATGCAATGCAAGAGTCGAAACATCACTCGCAATCGCACACACGGAAATACCGCAAAAAAATTTTATCATAAGCTGAAAGTAAATTTCTAATCATAATTAATTAATCTAATTATAATTACCTCATAGGTGCACTTCGTCCACGGCGTGGCATTTTGATGATAATTTATATTTAATCGTCTAATTAAGAGATCAATCAATGTAGAACGATACGATTCGTCCTCAAACGGCAAATGAATGACCGAGACGGAAATAAAAAAACTCAGTAACGTTTCTGACTTTTCTAGAAAGATCTGTGTGTGAGTCGAGTAGTTCACTTCAATGATATTTTGAACATAAAAAAATCTTCTTTTAAACATAAAAAAATCTTCTTTTAAACATAAAAAAATCTTCTTTTAAACATAAAAAAATCTTCTTTTAAACATAAAAAAATCTTTTAAACATAAAAAAATCTTCTTTTAAACATAAAAATCTTTCTTTGAGAAAATATAAATGAAGTTATTTTAAATTTTCATCATATTTATCGAAAATATTCACTTTTCAATCGTTGTAATTTGGTAACACGGTTGTGGCCTATAAAGATCTAGCATGAAATAGCCAAGTATTTCTAACAGCTCTGTATAAATCAGTTGAAGCTACCGTACTGTAAACAACGTAGGTGCTGCAATTGGGAAGTGAGTGTATAAATACGAAGTATTTTGTTTGTATTAGACCGTTATGAAGCTGTTTTGAGTGTATTTTCATTATTTGAGTGTAAATTTCATTAAATTTATTGTAATTCCAATGCTTTTTCAAAATTTACAAAGAGTTTTACACAATTTTTTTACAGCGAATTAGTAATTGAATTGATCAAAGATGAGTTTTTCTAAATTGCCAATGCCTTGTAAGTTTTGTGCTTCTAAAGACTCCAGTTATACTTGTCCAAGGTGTAATGCGCGTTATTGTTCTTCGGAATGTTTCAAGGATCGTGCTCACGAGCAATGCAGTGAACAGTTCTTCCAAGAATGGGTCATCTCTTCGCTCCATGACATGCCACATACAAATGACCGCACTAAAATGTTGGAAATCTTGAAAAAGATCTCCAGAGAGGATGATGATGGCAATGAGGAAGAAGAAGAGGATGACAGTTTATCCATGGATGCAAGATTTGCTGATCTCAATCTAGAGGATGATATCGATGAGAGCATCATATGGGACCGCTTAACCGACGAGGAAAAAGAGAAATTCAGAGCAGTATTAAGCAGTGAAGAAGAGCTTGGGAAAATTTTACCGAATGTTCATCCCTGGTGGACTGTGCGGAAAATCAAACTCGTCAAAGATGATGAAAGTACTGATATTGTAGATCGTCCACCTTTACCTTTGGGCATGAAAAGCCTTTCCTTGCTGATGTCTAAAAAGCCTTCGGAATACATATGCTATAATCTGATGAACGTCTTTTATGCTTACACGTTTTTGTTCAGGTTGTATCATTGTGACTTGAGAGAGTTCCACGAAAGCTGTGTGGATTCATTCTTTCGCCTTTGCCCAGTTTTCTCAGAGAACAAAAACTATTTATCCCTTGAGGAGTCTGTCCAGGACTCTATAAGGTTAATAAGCAGCGAGTTCAGCAGTGTACCTATGTTAGAAATTAAGAATCTGTGCAACGATGTAATTGACATCATCAAAGGACCGGAAAATGCCAACTCTCATAGCTATATGTTCTGCGCTTTAAATGATATAAAACTTTTAATCTTGCAACGATCAAAGTCGAGTAATGATAAGCTGTTAAAATGTAGTAGAAAACTATTGATGTTGACCGCCAAAAAAATTGATTTCCTGATGTCGTGGGTAATAGATTATTCAGATAACTTCTTGCTGCCGCTTATCAAAAACCTCCAATTGATGTTATTACCTGAACTAATTGAAAATGAGTGTGTCAGTCCAACACCTGTTATTGAAGAACCCAAAAAGAAAACATTGATTGAAGAATTAAATTGACAGTATTTTTTTTGGAAACATGTAATTATTAGGCAATAAAATCACACAAATCTCTATTTTTTCTTTCATTTTTCAAAGTATTGCAGTTGTAATGCATGAAGTTAAAAAAAAAAACCCTGGTAGACTTATTTTGAATTGTTTCATTAGCAGTGATTTATACATGGTGAAACTCTTATAACAATATATATATATACTCTATAATGATAACTGCTTATATGGTGGTTCTCAAACTTTTGTCACCGACGTCTCCCTTACCCAATTCATGGCTCATCTGCAGCTCCCCAGAATAGTTTGGTAGATATCTTTACTCATTTGCACAAGAACCATTTTAAAACTCAAAACAGGCACACAAATCAATATCTCCAGCTTGTCATGATGCCCACCCTAAGAAACACTGGCTTATATAACAATAATACTCTAGTCAGGTCCTGCACACTTTCTATACTGTTTAAAATAATTAAACAGTATAGAAAGATTACATTAATCTATTATGATATTATATTACTGTGTTCGAAAACGTTGAGACTTATTTTATTACTGAAAAATGAATGCAGATCGAACCTATTTATTTAGTTTTTTCTTCAAAATAACTATTCTGTGTAATTATGCATTTTCACCATTGCTCATACAAAGATGTAAATATGGATTGCAAGCCTTTCTTTTTGCAAAATCCTCCAGTGTCTTTGTTGTTGCATTTCTTTGGAACTTGAGAGAATCGTTGCTCTCCTTGATTTTGTCCCATGTGACTTTTTCCTAGAATAAAGAATTTGCTTAAGAAAGCAATGGTTCTCAGGTTCTGAAGAAGTGCAACAACAAAGGCACTGGAGGATTTCGCAAAACAAAAAGGCTTTCAATCCGCATTTAGATCTTTGTATGAACAATGGCAAAAATACATCATTGCGCAGGGTAGTTACTTCGAAGGAAACACCAATTAAACAGGCTGTATCTGTATTCATTCTTCCATAATAAAATAAGTCTCCCACCTTTTTGAATGTAGTAGTAGGCCTATAGTAGTTTCACTATGTTGAATTTTAGATATTTATTTCAAAGAGTGTTAATATTTATACAGTGCACACTGCTTAATATGATCACACCAGGACTTGTGGTTCCTGATAATAACCTATTGATAACTATATCTGAAAAAAAAAAAAATCGTGGAAGGAAGTACTATGACTACACACCGTTTAGATGAAAAGGAACAACTACGTTTTTCTTCCACACATCATGTTTTTTTATTTTGTTTTCATTCTGTTTCTGAACAAACAGAATGAGAGCTTTCCTTCAAGCTTTTTTTAATTCAAAAATTGTGAGAAGTTAGAATGGAACCATCTGCTGTGTAATGTGATGCTTTTTATAATCTCTCCACTCCCAGAGATAAATATTTGTACCTTCATTTTTAATGGTTTTAAAGGGTTTTTTCAAGACCTATATTTGTACCTAACTCAAATAGTCCTGGTAAAGGTATTGACTCAAATTAATTTTAAAAAATCTTTTTAAAGGGAAGTTTGATGTACAATACAAATCATTCAAAAAAATTTTTAATAGCCAGTTTTGAAGAAGGTACAGATCTGCAGTACATACCACTGATTCCCTTGTGAAAGTCTCCCGGCCCAGGAACTGTGAATGTGGTCAGTTGAAATTGACCAAGAACTGCATAAAAGGATTTTATTTTTACCTTACACATGCTTTCAGCTTTACGTGTACAGTGAATCATAGCAGCTGTTAAGCCTGACCAAGATATTATGAAATGAGTATGCAAATTTTTTCCTACAAAGGAGTCTCTGACCTTGCAGGTTTATAACGATAACTTATGGGGGAAAAGTGTGGTTGAAAATATACAAGAAAAAGAATTTTTGAGGGGAAAAAGATAACATAAACCAAAGTCTGGATCACTATAAACAAATTTTTTCCCATGTTATGGTATTGGACTTTGCAAACTGCTAACAATATCCAAATGATAACATTATATCCATGGTTCTAACAAGCGGTGACTGTATTATGTTCAATGACGTCACATTATTCTTACTCTCCTTCATCTACGGAACTGAGAAAAATCGATGTCAAGAGCAAATGAAAGTTTACCAAAGGATTTGTGAATCAAACCAGGGCTCAGTAAATCTCAGGTGACAGATCACTAAGGCAACTATAAAATTGGTATTGGCACCTAAATTTTTCCGTATGTGATTGCTAAATTGAAGTCTATGAATGACACAAAATTTTTTGATTTCAATGTGAACTTGCCTATATCCTTTGCCTATGCTAAAAGAGAAAGTCCTGAAAAAGTTGAAAAAAAATGAATTATTTTAGACTGTTTTTCTTGAGATTGAAAAAAATTTTAGGCACTAGCAAAATTTCTTAGGAGCCAAGGATGACTTACTTCAATTTGCCAAGTCTTGAAAACTTTTTTTTTTTGTCCTTTTCTAAAATTTTGGGTACTCGTTCTATAGCTCATCATTAATGTTTCAGCTAATAATGTTGTCTCATTGAACAGTGTATAAGTAACCTGCATGTGTTTTCAGTAACGAGAAGAGCATCAGTTGTAAATATCTTGTCACTGATTTAGCTGCAATTAAGAGATTTGAAAATGTACAACCAATCAAGAAAATTGCCATAGAATATGATGATGGGAAAAACATCATACTGGTAAACTACACCAAGAAAAAATTAGTTTCATTCTAGCAGAATGTTTTGCATTGGTCTGCAACAAGCCCTCAGCTATCATTGGAATTTTGACAGCATAACATTTCCAGTGCAATATATATGGAAACTTTGGCTGTATGAAGAGCCAAAGAACAGCCGCCTCGTTGGGCATTTTGCCTGTTGTGGCGTTGTATTTGTATTTGTATTTGTATTTGATGTTTAGGAAAGGGAAGCTCAACTCTGCCCTCACTGGGATTTGAACTCCAGTCTCTCATATGCTGGACTAGTGCTCTACCACTAAGCTATGAAAGCAGATAGCACAGTCCCTCTTTGGAGCATATAAATATATGCTGAATCGCTCGATGAGATAGACAATTTCCAGTGTTTTCTACACTTCAAATTCTTCCAGAGATTGTTCTGCAACGAACGTCACAGTTTGTGGAGATGTGTCATATTCTGCTTTGGGGAGAGTAACTGGAAACTAAGATTTTGTAGTCGATTCAAGTGGGATCCATGATCAGTTTGTGGTTATATAACATCTTCCAAAGACAACTAAGTGTGTAAGGATTTGTGGTGTTTCCTAAATATTTGGTATTTTTGCACCAATTTTATACAAATGGAAAGGACATAGTGGGCTATCATCATCTTCAATCATTGGTGCCCCAAGAGGAAAGAGCTGGTAATTTTTCCCTGACAGATTCCCCCACCACCAATAGTATAACATTAAGTATGGCTCGTGTAGATGTGAGGAAGTATCATTTTCCTGGGATTTCTCAGAAGTTTTTGCAACAGTGTTGTGAAAGAAAAGCATGGTAACTGTTATTCTGTTGAAAACTAAAACCTGTAAGTGGGACATCAAGAGATACCTGCAAATGATATCAGCCATAAATGAGGGAATATAGTAGGCTAAAACTCTAAACAAAATTTTGTCTCTCTTATTTTTACTCGTAGAAATCAAGATGTGTTTGCAACTGTTACTTGATTTTCATTTCATGGCAATCTTAATTACAATTTTTTTAAATATGTTGATGTGAAATCACAATTTTATCGAACTGGAAAAGTATCCCATTTCTTCTTTTCTTCCAGATTTGTGAAAGAGCATTAGTATCAAGACTGAATGATGGCTGCCTTCGTTTACTGTGTTTTGTCATGGATCAAAGGTCGACATTACCATACAATGCGACATGCTCTGAACTTGCAGTTTCCCCCGATAATGCATCAAGTCCTTGAAGAATCATTCACTTCACATTTTAATGAAATTTTTGTTATTGGCGATATCCACGGTTGTTACGATGAACTCGTCAAACTACTTGAAAAGGCTGAGGTATCTAGTGACAGGATTTTGAAACTGTTTGTGGGCGATCTCGTTGGGAAAGGTCCTAAGTCATGTGAAGTAGTCAACTTGATCAGAACTTCGCCATCCATGTTTTCCGTTAGAGGTAATCATGATGAAGTAGCTCTTGCAGAACATAACAGATTCAAAGTAGGCGAGAAATTGGATGAAAGAAATCAATGGATTCAAAATTTAAGTAAAGATGACCTTGACTATCTGAATAATCTACCATACACAATATCAATGCCGTCTCTCAAAGCTGTTATTGTGCATGCAGGAGTTGTACCTGGACTTCCAATTTCTCAAAACTGTCCTTCAGAAATGGTAACAATGAGAAACTTAATTGAAGGTGATCCTGTCTGGCATGGTGGTCTCAAAGCAACAAAGCATGATAGAACAGGAGTGCCTTGGGCATCATTGTGGGCAGGACCCAACCATATTTATTTCGGTCATGATGCAAAAAGAATGCTGCAGCAATATGATTTTGCAACAGGGTTGGACACTGGATGTGTTTATGGTAATAGCCTGACTGGCATTTTCATTAATGGGCCCCGGAAAGGAACTCTTATCAATGTGAGTGCAATGAAGATGCACAAAAAACCTGGTGCACCGGTGGATTCCAAAAACTTAAACTCTGACACCGTTTGATAGTCCTCAAAAACAAAAAAAATCACTCTCTTTTTTTTAACTGGAAACCAAAGCTATTTAGTGTTAATTTATATCACATGTTTCTGTGTACATGTGAGAACAAGTTTCCCCCCCCCCTCCTTTTGTTAAATATGTAAAATTAAGATAAACAAATAAAGAACTTTGAAAATTTCCCTTAAATTATTGATAGCATAACAGTCTATTCAGAGCATAGAACAGTGTGAATCATTGCATTGAAAACCCATTCAGACTAATCCCCCCCCCCCCCGCTCCATCTAAAAAACAATAGATAGAGCACCCGGACCAATAGATTTTATTTTTAAGAGGAAAAGTGACCATTACATACAAGCACATATAATATATACCAGAAGTTTTAAACTGTGTGCAGAGAGAGAGTGTTTCCACCAGGTGCCACAAAAAGGTACTACTAAAGTACTACAGCACCTGTCTGAGTAAATGCCTTCAACGATAAATATGTAGGTGATGCATCATAATTGTAAAGCTATACACATTACTGATCATATACGTAGAGCAGAGGTAGCCAACCCATGGCATGCAGGAGTGGCAGACGAACATTTTCCAAGAATTAAAGGAATTCTATTTCATTTTTCAATAAAAGAAATTCTGTCCAACTTTTAACCATTCCTTTTCTTATGAATGATGGTATTGTAGACTGCCAAACCTTTTCTTTGCAAAATATTACAGTATTTTGCAGAAATGTAAAACAGGACGCATGGTCTGATTTTTAAAATTTGCAGAGCAGTATGTGCATCAAAAATAGTCTTGATTATGGTACGGCTTGGGAAAAGAGCACCCCTGACAAAGAATCTTACAAGAAATGTTGCTCAATCATTTTGCATGTGTGTAAAGCTAGGGCCACACCAGTGTCCAGCCAGTCCCAACACATTCCAAGGTTGGTCATGGTAGAATAATATGGCCACTCCACCATTGGCAATGATGATCAAGTGTTGGGGCTGGAAGATATTGGAAGGCTGATCAAAGAAGAATGGCCAGGAGCTTCCAGCCTTGAAAGAAAGAAAAAAAAGCTTCCAGCCCAAGCCAAGGAGCCATTTTCCTTCTCAATCTTGAAACCATCTTGCCACACATTGGTTGAAAAACCCCCAACAATCACATGTGTTAGCATATTAAATTGTTCTGAAAGCAAATATTTGCCAAGGAACATTGAGCCAGTGTGTAGCCCAAGTTTATGCTGCTGGTGCTTCATTGCAGCAGGAGGAAGCAAATAATACTGGAAGCAAATAACCATCGGCCAGCCTTTCTTTCTTTAAATCCGATTACAACTCTGGTCTATCGCCATGGGCAATTTACTACTGATTGAGTTGTGCCGGACGTGTGAGTATGTGTACCTAACAGGCCAAGTGTGTATTTTTGAGTTAAGTGTGATATTTTGAATATTTTTACTATTGTAGGCCTGTTGCTAGCTGTGGCAAGACTTTTCAATAGAGAGATTGGCTCGCATTCGCACCTCAAAGTTGGGAGCCACAGAAAACAACTTCGGCCGACCATCACTGTGGTGGTAGTGGGGTTTGAACCTGGGTCCTTGCAATGCGAGTCTGCCACTCAGACAACCACATATTTGGTCAAGCTGGATAAGAGTGTGGCCCTAACTTCATACATTATTACCAGGACTTGTCAAATCCTGGGTGCCATGACAACTACAAAATAGGTTATGGCGCCTAAATTTTTTTACATGTGATTGCTAAGTCAAAGGATGACCAAAAATTTTCTGATTTTGTTACAGCATCTTTCAACATGACAATGTGATAATATTTAATTCTGGTAAAGTAAAAAAAAGCCAATTATTTAGAAAAATTTCTTAGGATTCAACACCTTCAGGTATTCTGGGATAGTAGAATTACAGAAATTTGAGGTTTTGAATAGCCTTAGGTACTGAAGTTTTTCTACCTTCTCAAAACATTTTAATTTAAAGTTTTTTCTCTTTCAAGAAAAAAAAATTATTTTCTTTGAAAATCTCTCCCCCTGGTGCCATAACCATCCTCATATTTGAGTGTCCATATCACTAAAAATCAAATTTATATTTCAGAATGTACGAGACACAAAAAAAATTATTGGTGTCTGACGGATAGGTATTTTTTGATCAACATCCAACCATATTCACGAGAACGCATATCAAAACTTTAGATACCAGGCTGCCTGTCCTGTAGTGCAAAAGTTATATTAATATTTAAACTTGCAGCCCATTTCAGTAACATCTCCTTAGTTTTTGGATTTTCAGTAATTTAAGGGTGTCTCAATCTTATTCACATTGAATTATTGACACATCTGAATTGACAGAAGCGTATTTCCGGAGAGAAAAAATAGGGGATAAGGACACTCAACATATTAAGTTTTTTTCCCAAAAACCTTATATTAAAATGTGCCTTTTCTGAGAGTGGATCATAATTGACAACCACTCTTTTTTTAAAGATGTGCACATTCAACCATTGATCCAGTATACATCCGAATTTTTTTATCATTGCAAGATACAGATATTTCTTTGTGTCAAAAAAATCTCATTTGAGAAAATCTAAAGATAAATTGCAGTTAAAAAAATGTTTGAGAGAAAATATTCTCAGAATGCATACAACAAAATTTTCAATATTTATTACATGCTCCAATAACAAAGACCATATATCAAATGCAAAAGTTCTACACATAGCTTGTGTGAAAATTGAAAACAAGAAAATTTGATGTAGGATTTTTTTTTTTCAACAAGAAAAATATTTCCCACAATACCATTTGTTTTCATAGCAAGTCCACGAGTCAATTTTGACAGAAATATTTGACTTAAATTAATTTAGCTAATTAGCAGCATTCATCACCGAGATTGATCTCCCAGGACATCTATCACATCTTCATCAATCTGAAATAAGAAAAATTGCAGCTTTAGACATGTACAAGGACCCCAAACAAATGAAACTATTGATATAATGTGATATTTGAAGTTTTTATATTCTTTAAGATTCTGTAACAATATTTCACTCCATACTTTCATCTGAATGATCATAAACATCAGATAACTTACTTCTGGCCAATGTTCCATTATGATGTCAAAAAGATCATCTTTCACATCACCTTGTATCACTATCTCATCATCTCCAGTTACTGATGATCCACAAGAGAATTTGTGAGAGAAAAATTTGGCAGCATATTTCAAATCAATATCTAATATAAAAAAATATAAAAAAGCTAGCATGACTATAAAGTAATGTATCAAAGTGATCATGGATACAAAGCTTTCCCCAAACCAAACCCTTTGCATAAAATTTCTCACTTGCCAAATTTCAATATTGTTTCTCAATAGACTATTTTTTTTTGGTCCAGCAACAGAAAAATCACAACATAAAACTATACTAATTTCATTTCTTATTAGGAATGCAGATGGCAACACTTCAAACACACAACAAGCCATATACAGGGTGATTGCTTAATTCTCCCCCCCCCCCACTGCATTTTACTGGCAAATCATTGCTCCTACACACAGGCATACTTCCAATTAGAAAAATTATACTAATAACATGTAGTACTCAAATATGTCATTCATGTTACAAGGGGCTGTATAGTTATTAAAATAAAAAATATATAACTTTTACACAGACGCCGCCCTGTGCTCTAAAGCTCAATTACAAAGTTGTTGCCCTGTCTCTCCTGAAGCCAAAAAAATCCATGTTTCTAAGTGCGATATTTGCTGAGATATTTGAATTGAAAAATTAGAAAAGAACAGCAAAACTAATGGACAATGCTCCTTTCCCTTATTTATGCTGCCCTTTCCAAACTTTTCTGATTTTTGAATTTGACTATATCAGCAAATATTGCACTTATTTAACATGAAAGTTTTTTTGTTGAACTATACAAGTTCTTTGCAATATGAACACTACACTTCATTTGGATACCTTTTTCTAATTGCCAGTATACCTCCAGAATCAACAGTTCACCAGTAAAATGTGGTAAGAAGAATTAAGTAATCACCCTATATGCTAGAAGCTGGGGTTCAGGTCACTGGAGAGCTCAGCCACTAAAACAAAATTTACTAGGGAGAGCTGAGGACCCTCTTCAATAATTCACGAATATGCGATTCACAGCAAATGAATCCTGTATACGGGGTATTCATAAACAGTTAAAAAAAACTTGAGAAGTGATAGGCCCATCAATATTGTCTTGATGGGGTGATAGCATTTACCCATCAAAACGAACAATATTTATAATAGAACCTATGGTCACAATCCACTCAGAGCGTCAGTACCATAGGTGTACACAGAATTTTCTTTCTCGGGGGGGGGTTAAAATTTTTTTTCTTTTGAAGGGAAGGGGACGTTAAGTTTTTTCCTGAAAAATAATACCATAACTTCAGCTTGTGGGTGGGGGGGGGGGGGGTTAGAACTCCCCGCGTACGCCAATGATCAGCACCATGTCTTCCTGAAGGAAGTGTGCTTCCCAGATTGCTGCAGCCTGTTCTGCTCACAATAGAGGGACATGGTTTTGTATGATGGAGCCCCAGCACATTTCAGTTACGGATAGAGTCGATGAAAGAGTATTGTGGCGGAGTGAGATTGACTGAGAAAACTGAGCAGAAAGCCAAATATTAAATTCAGTAGAGCTATCTGAAGAAGAGACGTCTTTATTTGAGATTTTGAGAGAAGTGGGCCCAACTAATTCAGGCCTGGGGAAGTTCCAAAATTTGATAGGATTTGTTTTTAGGTAATTTGGTAAAGAATGGAATAGGTACTCGTAGTTCCAAATTAATGGCACCACTCGACGAGCAGAAAACTAACCTTACAGAAGAATTGGGATGTTTCGCATTGCACCTTCACATTTCTCCTTTGACAGCAGGACATTTGCTGATTTTTAGCCAAGTCTATAACTTTTAAGGGATTCTCAACAAAATATGCTATCAGTTATTTACAGGTGAAAAAGGATGAATATTTACATAATCTTGGTAACAATATGTACACCAGGGCTGTAGTTTTGACCAGGCCGCTTGCAAAAATGGTTTTAACCATCCAAAAGTGACCAAAACTGGTCAAAAGTTACTAAAACTACTGAAATGCATAGAAATGTTTTTAAAAAATGATGCAGTAATAGTTTTAACTGTTCCATATTAAATTTTAGATTAAAATCATTTTTACTTTCAACAAGCATCCAAATATTTTTTTAGAAAATAAGGTTGTATCCATTTTAACCAGGGGTGCTTTCAACTGCCCTGGTTGATAACAGTTTTGACCATTTTGAGTGATTTACTATAGGTATCTGCAAATGGTCCAAACAAACAGCAACCAATTTTTCCATCACTTCCTGTTTCTTTAATTTCACAATGTTGTGTGTCTCCTTATAAATACAGGATGTCCATAATTAAAAGACCCTATTTTAAAGTAGCCTATAGGCAAAACCAGTCATCAGAAAATTGTGAAATTTTGTGGACTTCACGAAGTGATGGGATTTTGTTTCAGGGAAGGAAATAGTTGCACATGTCGCCACCAGAGGAAATTTTATTAAGAAATGACACAAGGCAAACGTTTACAATTTTAACAATTGTTACTGCAACAAAACATGTTCCACATGATGGCCATCATTTTCAGATACCATGTGAAATAGCAAGATGGCATGTTCCACAACTGACCGAAGTGTGTGCGGGAAAATGTTCCGCACGTGGCGTGAAATGCTGCATTCAATGTCAGGTAAAGCTCACTTACCAAACGTTTCAAATGCCCCCAAAGTCAAAAATCGAATGGATTGAGGTCCAGGATTGGGGAGGCCATAGATTAGGGAAGTGCTGGCTGATGACACCTTCTTCTGTAAAATGTGTTTTAAGAACATTAACACACACTGCAATGTGTGGAAGAGCATCTTGCATAAAGATTGTGTCTGCAAAGCAGTGATATGCTTGCAGAGCCGGAACAATTTTGTTCTGGAACCAATGCATATCACTTCCCGGTGATCGAACATGTCACTGGATCTGTAGAACGTAATTCCTCATAGAAGTAGGGGCAGAGAATGAATGATGCAGTAAATCCACACCATACTGTCACTTTTGGTGAATGTAACGGAACCTCTAAGATAGTATGCTGATTTTCTGGTTCAAAAATTTGGCAGTTGTGAGTACTGACTGCACCATCCAAGTGAAAATGTACTTCATCTGTCCAGAGGGTATTCCAAGGCCATTCTGACTCAACCTCAACGGCAGCTAGAAACTGCAGTGAGAACTGGGTACTACAGGTATTCAAAGTGAAATGCCCTCTGGTGGTGACATGTGCAACTAATTTTTTTTTCTTTCCTGAAACAAATTCCCATCACTTCATGAAGTCCTCTACAAAATTTCACACCTTTCTGATGACCGGCTTGGCCTGTAGGCCACTTTAAAATATGGTCTTTTCATTATGGACACCCTGTATTTTAACTACATGCCATACCACATGTATGTAGGCCTATACAAGGGTTTTTGGACAATATTATATTGTAAAAAAATATGATAAATATATATTATATACTCTGGTTTTTACTACAATGTCCAAAATCTTACCAACCCTGATTTTTATTGTGTTTTTTATGTCTTTTTATGGCTCGAATTAGCAATTTTATTTTGAAGTTGACAGTAAATCTTTACTTAAATACAATTAGCTATTCCACAATTTAAGTATATTAATAATGTATTTTCTGCAGTTATTAATTAAACTGGGTTATTTATAAGGCAGTTTCAAGTAACTACTTTTTAGTAATTAATGGGGGAAATTTTGATTGAAGTTTGAGTTTTGACCACTTAAAGTGTTTGAAACTGGTCAAAACTGTAAAGTACACAGATGTACAAAATATGTAACCATGAAATTGTGCTAAGAAAATAAATCACCAAAAGTTTTAAGACCAGTGATGACAGTCACAAATTTTTTCTTTCCCCTAGGTGCTCTGGACAAGCAGATCTTTTTTTCTTTTTCAGTTTTCTTTTTTGCTTTGAGCATTCCTTTACCACCACGCTTCTGTCTTTTCTTCTCTTCTTCACCAGAACTTTGAGGCGATTCACCTTCCGCTGTAGGAACAAAAATAAAAATTCAAACTCAACCTTTCAGAAACATTTAATATTAAAATAATATCAATTTATAACCTTTCTTTTTTAATTTTCTGTAATTTAAATGAAAATGAATAGAAATTACTATTCATTTTCATCTAAATTACAATATCAAACTAAGCAAAAAATGAATTTCAGCAAAAAAAAAAAAGCTAATTCACTCAAAAAAAATTTAATTCAGACATCACGAAAAAAAAACCTTGTTGGAGACTTTTAGACCTTCTTTTATAAGTAGAATTGCATACACAAAAATATAATCATTGTTTAAATACTCAATTTCTTAAAAAATTCTCAATTACTTAATTTCATCTTTGCTTCAAAAATGTCGGGTAGATTTTTCTGCAGCCATTCTTTACATTTTTCATAATTTGGATAATATTCACAATACTGAAATAAAGAGGAGAAACATCATATAAATTCACATGAATCGATCACTCCAACTTCTAACTATGTGAATTCATACATAACGATTGGCCTAAACTATATAAGTTTTATCTATTATTTTCTATTATGTGTAATCCAGGGCTTGACATATCTCATGCCGCCGTGGCACCTAGAAAATCGATATTAATGATTAAAATCTTCTGTATGAGATAGCTGAATTTTTGAATGTAAAAAATAACACTAAATTTTCTTATTTCATAATTATTATGAAATCAGAGACAATATACAGATAAGAGACAATTATTGTCTCTTCCAAGGAGGTCATTAAGTTTAAAAAAAATAGATAAGAAAACATTATTTAGGACTGTTTTACTAGTGTAAAAACTATGTTTGGCTCCAAAGAAATTTTCCTGGTGCCTAAATTTTTTATTTTTCATTTGTCAAGCCCTGGTGTAACCTGTTGTAGCATATACTTAACAGATGCAAATCTCATCACTTTGAGAAAAATAATGCCGCCGGCTACTCAAAAGCAAATAATCTTCACCTACTAATTTCATCTAACAATAATGAAATCATCAGTAATAGAAGGGTTTGTTGGTCATGTCTTTGTCGAAAAAATGACTACATATTTTTCTACACACATATATAAAACTTCAAAAAAACTATTTGTTAAAAGTAATTTTATTTTATACTTAAGTTATTTAAATCTGTCGGAAAATAAAAAAGGATACAGTTGATATTTGCAGCAGTACATAATCTGTTAAATACCCAAGAGTGGCATTTTACTATAAAAAGCTTCATAAAATTTCTTCCATAAAACTTGAGATATGAAACCAATAAGCATATCAGTCACATTTGAGCGAATTCAACCAATAGGCTTATTGGTTGTTTTTCTTTTTCAAGTTTTGTTAAACATCTTCTATCAAACTTTTGTCTCAGCCTAAGAGGAATGTTTATGAGGTGCATGTATAGTTATGGCTGACTCAACACAAGGCCAACAAAGCTAGAGATCATGCGACTTCATCTGTCCAACCTAGGGAATATATTTCCTATGTTCATCCTCAGCATGTTAGGCAGAATGTGTCATGTGATCAAACACATTGAATCGCCATACTGAGGATCAGATAAAGTCATGCAATCTCTACCTTCGTTGGCCTTTAATTGGATCAGCCGTGTGGTATGGTTAAATGGTAGTAGTACCCAGGGCCGTAACTAGGATTTTTGCTGCCCGGGTAAACATGATTCAGCTCCCCCCCCCCAAAGCTTTAAAATTCAATAATTTTGTAATGGTATTGTTGGTTCCCACCTAAAATTACCGCCCCATAAATTTTGCCACTCGGGGCAGTTGCCCCTCCTGTCCCCCTGGTAGTACATATTCTGCACTAATAAAATTTTTTTTTTTTTAAATACATAATCCAGGATTACATGAAAAAAATGTGGTAATGCCAATCATGTGAATAATAAGAAAAAAAATTTCATTTATATTATTGCAAACACATTGACACATCCAAGTGCTTATAAATCGTTTCGTCAAGTAATTTCACTGGGCTAGGATTTTGTTAAACTGATGAAATGCAATATGTATGCACTGTTACCATGTTCCTATGTACACAAGCTCCCAAACGGCTAGGGAAACATTCTATGAAGAGCTTATAAGTGTAATTTAACCAAATTAATTAGTATTCAGCTGCATAGTTTCTTAAGGACAGATACAAATTTTTTTCTAATCAATTAAATTCTGATGTTATTTTTCAGTAATTCTAGAAAAAACTTACCTCTAAAGGCATGGTGCATTCTGCAAAAGAAAAAAAAACACATTTTGAAAATATAATCAACCATTTAAGCAAAGGATGATGCAGATTTTTTAAAAAAAATGTACAGCAATTAAAGGCAGGTGCTTGACAAATCAAAAAAAAATTTAGGTGCTGGATAAATTTCTCAGAAGCCAAGAATAGTTTTGATAAGACTTTTCCGACTTAATGACACCCTTTTCATATTAGACACAATCACATATAGGGAATTTTAGGCACTAATACCTTTTTAATTGTCATGGAAACTTGACCCCCGGGATTTGTTAAACCCTAATTAAGGTACAGTCAAACATGGTACTACTCGTCCATGAAAAGAAGAGTGATTTGGGAGTGTTTTGACTTTTGGGAGTGTAAGACAGATGCTCAAAATCACAAACACAAATAGGTACACCAGTACATCATCAAAAGATTTTCATATAAATATTAATCTAATTCTATATAAGCGAATCAGTATAAAAATTCAAACAGTGAATACATAGGATTTTATTCCCATATTACTAGTTCAAAACAATGTGAAGTAAAACTTTTTTAAATAAAATGATAAAGGGGCCTCAGCGACTGAACATCCTGGTTATTATGCTGCAGTCATTTTAACACAAAGGCCAATAGGAGAGATTGTGGATGAAACATTATGTATGTGCCAACCTGATCTATCTAGGTGAATGATATTGCCCAATCTCAAAGATTCAAAACCAAGAGAATAAAACATAGACCAACAATGCAATTAAAAGATTTTAAAAAAAACCTCATACCCCCGCAATACACTACTTCAACTGGGTACTTCACACCAGGCAATGGTCCAACAGGCAATAATCCATCACCTGCCGATTCATCTACAATTTCACCATCCATGGACTGCAAAAATTAAAGAGAAAGAACTATTATTATAATCAAATGGTGATTAATTAATACAGTACAGTGATACATGCACTGTATACAGCACTACATTACAAATTAGTTAATAACAGTATTAAAACTGTTGTACAGTACTCTGTTGTAACATTCCCGGTCCAATAACAGCCCAAGTTATAGGGAAAGATGGATTCTCACTGAGTAAGAGTACATCGGGGTATGTATGAATTATATTTTAATACTCTTTTTGACAATTTATACAGCGACTTGGGCATAGCAATTGAAAGGACTGAAATAAAAGCATTTATTAAAAAAAACCAAAACAGGTAAGATCTTCACTTGGTTTAAAATTTTAGAAGAGAAATATTATATAAACTCGTCTTTCTTTTCAAAGACCAGACAAAAAAAAAAATCATGCACAACTGTAAATATTTTAAATGTATGCCACCTCGTAATATTTTTATAGCAGAGTTTGACAAATCCTAGGTACCTGTGCCAACAAAGAAAATAGAATTGGCACCAGAGGCACATTTAGTTTTGCTGCCTGCGGGCTACACAAATTTTGCCACCCTTCTCTCTTTCTAGTTAAATTTCATTCACCACTCATTCCTCGAATTAACTGTCCTGTGCTATAATCCGCTTACCCCACACCTGTAAATACACTTGTGTCTCTACGTCACTCTATTGGTCACTAAGGCACACACAGACTCTACGCTTCTCTTTAGGTCATTTACATGCTCACACACTGTTTTCCTCACTCACATGCTTGTACTTGTCCCCTTGCTGTAGGTCAGACTTTTAGTCACTCACTGACTTGATCCCTTGTTCTCTGGGTCATTCTTTTGCTCATTTCTATCCTCATTTTTTGTTTTGTAGATTATTTTTTTGCTCATTCTCATGATCAAACACCGTTTTGGTCACACTTTGATCTGGTTCTTCCCTTCCTAGGTCACTCTTTTGATCATTCACATACTTGCACAAGCTGTAGATCACTCTTTTGATTATTTGCAAGCTTGCACAAGCTGTAGATCACTCTTTTGATTATTTGCAAGCTTGCACAAGCTGTAGATCACTCTTTTGATTATTTGCAAGCTTGCACAAGCTCTAGATCATTTGCATGCTTGCACAAGCTGTAGATCACTCTTTTGATTATTTGTAAGCTTGCACAAGCTGTAGATCACTCTTTTGATTATTTGTAAGCTTGCACAAGCTGTAGATCACTCTTTTGATTATTTGTAAGCTTGCACAAGCTGTAGATCACTCTTTTGATTATTTGCAAGCTTGCACAAGCTCTAGATCATTTGCATGCTTGCACAAGCTGTAGATCACTCTTTTGATTATTTGCAAGCTTGCACAAGCTCTAGATCATTTGCATGCTTGCACAAGCTGTAGATCACTCTTTTGATTATTTGCAAGCTTGCACAAGCTCTAGATCATTTGCATGCTTGCACAAGCTGTAGATCACTCTTTTGATTATTTGCAAGCTTGCACAAGCTCTAGATCATTTGCATGCTTGCACAAGCTGTAGATCACTCTTTTGATTATTTGCAAGCTTGCACAAGCTCTAGATCATTTCATGCTCGCACAAGCTGTAGATCACTCTTTTGATTATTTGCAAGCTTGCACAAGCTCTAGATCATTTTTTTGATCATTTGTATGCTTGCACATGCACAAGGTCACTCTATTGCTCACTGATGTGCTTGCGCAATCTTTTATTCACTCACATAACTGCAAATGTTCTAGGTGACTTGTATGACCACTCACTGACCTGATCCCCCTTGCTCTCTAGGTCATTCTTTTGTTCATTTTTATGCTCACATATTCTCTAGGTCGCTCTCTGCCCTCCCCCTCCCCCCAGGTCACTCTTTCGATCATTCACATGGTTGCACACACTCTAAATCACTCACTGATACGGCCCCTCATTCTCTAGGCAGAGGTGAATTTATGGTTTTGCCACCCTGGACTATAGCCCACTAACCCCTTCTCCCATCTTGCAAATACGGTACTCTTGGCACCCAATTAACTTTTCTATGGGTGGTTATTAAATTGGAATCCGAGGGCTACATAATTTTTTTACAATTGATGTCAGTATGACCAACATTGGGTAAAAGTCACCAAATCCCGGAGAAATCAATAATTTTTAGGAGGACGGGGGGGGGGGGCTTCGGGAAAACAAAAAAAAAACTTGGCTCCTCAGAAATTTGGTTGGCGCCGAAATTTTTCCCCCGATTTGTCAAGCCCTGTTTTTACAATGTATTTCCGACCGACTTATTGCTTAATAAGAATAACATATTGTTTAATTAAACGCGAAACATTTAACTGAAAGAAGCATTTAATTCATAATCACAATTATTTCAGAACATTTATTTTCTATGCTAATGAAATGCATGGACTCACATCTAGTAAACGTGAATTTACACTCAAATATAAAATTTCGCTTCGCCAAGTGCGGGCTGTAAATAAATGCTTTTTTTCTCGACGGCGTGAGCTGTAGATGGTGATGATGATGGCCACTTGCATTCAAACGTGACCGTTTAAATGGGGTGGGGGGGAATTTCTACCGATCTCATAAACTAATGGTATATAAATATTTTCAAAACATGCAAAAATTTTAATAAAATATTTAAAAGCTTTCAGTGGTTTTTAATCAAAAATTTAGAAAAATTGTATTAGTTTTTTTTTTAAGTCACGTGATAGCTTAGGATTGTTTGTAAACATAAGTTTTTAACTATTCCTGTGATGCTCAAGACGATAGGTGTCGTGAGCTTTCGTGTTTTGTCTTTTAAGTTTGGTTCATTTTCACGATTTTTGGTAAGCTGATATTTTGTGCTTGCATATGGGGGCCGTCTGATCGAGTCCAATTCATAGGCGGGATACCCCGCCCATGGTCCAATTTGTTTTCTGTGGTTTTCCAGCTTCGAATGCGAGCTGATCGCTCCCCTTAAACAAAGACTTTGTTCATAATGAGCTTTCGTGTTTTGCCTTTTGAGTTTGATTTTCACGCTTGGTTAGTTGATATTTTATGCGTGTAAATGGGTGCCGTCTTTTTTAATCAAATCGGTTTTCTGTGGTTTTCCCAACCAGGCCGGCAACTCGATGCTTGATGAGCCAGGGCAAGCACGTATTTAGACGTCCCCAGTAATGTTGATATGTGAAATTTGCTCCACCCTGGGCACCAGACTCTCCTCCCTCTCCCCGCGCAGTTGTGGCCCTGTTCCCAACTTTGAGGTGCAAATGCAATCCATTCTCCCCCATTACAAAAGTCTCGCACAGACCCTATAGTGACAAATATATTCAATCATTACACTTCCCGTAAGTGCTGCCATCTATGTTTCAAATAAAGGCTCGTTTACATGCGTTAAGTGATTAAATAGTTAACTAAATTTTAAATTATAGATTGTTCAAAAATTGTCCAAGCGATAAGTGATTAAGTAGATACTGATTGGGAAATTTTTATGGAGGCAAGCGCAACTGGCTCATGCATGCTGCAGTCTACTCAAATTAATGGGGAGAGAGAGACGCAATGCGTGGGAAAATAATAACTTTCTATATATTTGGCATTCAGAGAGGTGCTTTTTTTTTAAAGCTTGTATCATTCGCAATAATGGTTGAAAATGATCTGTTAGAACTTAACGAATATTGTGATCGGAGCCATATTATATGATATTTTATATTTTTTGGATGCTCTGCACCAGCACCCGATGCACTCAATTCTTTCATTTTTTTAGTTCTTGGGAGCATGGGGAATGGATGCGTTTTATCTTCAACTTCTTTTATGCCAAAACCCTGGAGCTCTATTTTTATACACTATTGTTTATTTTTATAACTATTGTCCCGATAGTTCCAGAGATATTCATTGGTCAAATATTCCTCAATGAACTTCATTGTGGTGTCTTCAGACCACTTCGCCATTATTCCATATGCTTGAAAAATTGAAACTTGAAACAGGAGGAGATTGTGGAGTGTGAGCTCGTTCATGCATAAGATAAAAATAAACATCCATGCAAGAGAGCAGAATGACCCCTCTAAGTTACAGACCACGCCCGCTGGCGCATGCGTATAGGTCTACTTAACGGAAAATAGAGCATCATCTTTATTTCACTAAATTACTTAATCACTTGTCACCTACCAATCAAACTCGTGTAAATGGCCCTTATCATTTGCATACATTTTAAAGTACTTGACAACTTAAAATTTAGTTGACCATTTCATCACTTAACACATGGAAATGGGCCTTAAAGAGGAGCGCAATGATTGAATATTTGTTGTGTTGCAGTCTATCATTATTTTCTGTGCAAGACACAAAAGTGCAATAAAATGAACAACTTTACAGGGGCAATGCATCTAACTGAATTTTATTATTAAACTAGTCAATTGCAATATTTCGCTGTGAATAAAATATATAAAAGTATTTTTTTAGTGGTACTAACACTGCTGATTTAGAAAAGATGACAAAAGCTTAAATTTGATAACATGTGATGATAATTTTGCCTCTCGATGTAACGATAATCCCTCTACAACAATATTTTTTCTTGGTCTACAGAGTATCACTGTTTTCACTGTATTCAGTTATAGCGATTCAAAGGGAGTTAATTTTTTTGGAAGATACACTAATATGCTATGGCAAACTTCGGAAAGAAGAGTTATTTGTCTTCTCCAGGATAAAATTTATTTTTATTTCTGAAATTCATTCTCTCCATTACACCAGAAAGCAGGCCTGTCATTCATTTGGAGAGGATAATTGCAGCCCCCCCCCCCTTGGGCTTTAGAAAATACACTATAAATGCCTTCTAAACACTAACTAAACACTATATACGCACATACATTGAGTATTGTACACCCACACTGTGTTGGCCTCTGGCTACATCATGAAGCGTCATGATGGGCGATTCCATTTATTCTCTTTTGGTTAAAAGGTCGCAGAGAAAGGAGCAGTTTAGTATTTTCCATTCGCGTCTTTTTCACTATTTTAGCAAGTTTTTTTCTTACTTGGAAAACGAACCCTCCCTTCGCACTTCAAGGTCAGAGGCCAACTGAGTATGGGCATACAATATGTGTTCTTTGTCATCTGCCCCAGAAAAAGTTGAAATGACTTTCTGGCATTCATTCATGGCAGAAATGTGCCACCGGATTCATCCCGTTGCAAGCTAGCAATGCACACTGAATGAAGGGCAAATGTATAAGGCTCGGCGACAATGAATTCTGGGGGAGGAGCTTGCGTTGCATCTCTGATTTTGTATAGCAAAAGCTGCGGTTGGAATCGAGTTGTGTTGAGGAGAGGAAGAGAAAGAGCACTGGGAATTCATAAAGCAAAACCACGACGAACATAGGTTAGGGCTTATGTAGACGCACACCCTAAATTGAGAAGGAAATACTGCTAGGCTACACATCTTTATTTTTGTATTTTGTTTGTGATTTTATTTTTATTTTTTCAGATTGCAGATAAAAATACTTTTCCTCTACTCTGTTTGTGTCTGAAACCTTTCTATTGTATTGAAATGACAAATCTATCGAGTAACTCAAGTGCGATCAGCAATGTATTCAAGGAGAAATCTGATGTGTATGTTTATTATACTATACTATATTTTGCTTTCATAATTAATTTTTGTGATTTTTTAGCCACTGCATTGACCATATCTATTGCCTTTTCTTTTCATGGAATCTGTTGTTTCATTAAAATTTCTTCAATTTGTTGAAATGAAATGAGTTATTAATCAACGTAGCTTGAATATATACTATGTAATGCAATCATTTTGAAAGCTACTGCAATTTTGTTTTTTATTTCAGATATAGTGGTGTGTCTATTGACACTAGAGAACTTAATTTTTCTGATGAAGAATTCGAGACAAATTTAAAGAGTAAGATGGATTGTTATACTTTGAATTTCAGATGAAATTTTACATTATTTCAGTTTTTTTTGTGCATGGTACACTACTGCTCAAAAATTTAGTAACAAAAGCCAAAATGCTCATAAAAGCAAATATTTTTATTTATTTATTTTTGTATTTTTGTATTTTTTTTTTTTTTTTACATTAACACTGTTCATAAGGTGAAGCAAAAGATGCTCTCGAGCAAAATTGCAAGGAAAATAGGGAACCAAAACCAAAACAACCGCCATAAAAACAACAATCATATATTGAGCCATGAAAAGTTCAGTGGAGTGGTCAGCAAATATGGAATGTCACCACTACTTCTGGCTCAACAACATCGATCCGTTCCAGTAATAAGGTTATTAATAGCTGTTTGCTGTATCAGGATCCATTCACATGAAAGAAATGTTTGTGGCTGACTGAGACTTCTGCGAGGACCATGGAATGCAGTTAAACGTTATCCAGGAATGCTCTATACATGTTCTATTGGGTCAGAAGAAATGGATGATCATTCTATACCAGTCAATGTTTCAGACTGAACGTAATGCTCAACAACTGCACTAAATGTTGCATTATCATCCATAAACATGGCATCAAGTCCCTGACAGAAAGAAATAGTGAGTGTATATATATCATAGCTGCCAAATTTGGAGAATGAGAATTCAGGAGGTTTTCACACGGATCCAAACTCCGCACCAGGAGGAGGATCACCGCATGACCAGACACTGGTTGCCCCAGGCTCAGTGGGTAAAGAACTTGTTCCTGATGTTTTCTTGCCGGGATTTGAACCTGTGGACCTTGACTGTAACCTTCATAGTGGAAGACAGGCATCTTACCACTGTACCACTTGGATATAGTGATTCACTGCTGACTAATGATGTAGTTTCACTATAGGGCTCGCACTACCTCAAACTGTTTGTGCTTACTCTGAGATATCCTGTCACTGCCCACTGCATATTGTCACTTAAATGATGTCATGTATTTGCCTTTTAAGATTTAGCTATTTGACCTTTTCTTTACAACAATGCAGTGTGAAAATACAGAATCTGTTCAAATGATGTCATTTATGTACCAAATTTATCAGCACCCAGAAAATCCTGTTTTCAAATTCTGCAAATTTTTTGCTTTCTAATAGTTTCTGTTCATGTTTGCCTGCAATGTATGCAAATATAGTAGCTTTTCGCTCTTACTTTCTACCACAGTGACAAATTTTCAGCTTGTTTCTGAACTTTTAAGCAACAGTATAGTTAATTTTTGATAAAACATTTACCTGCTATACCAAAGAATATGCTGAGGTTTTTTATGAATTTGAAACCTGCTCAGTCTCTATCAGAATCTTTCCTGACATAGAAGTCTGTGACTTTGTGACAAGGTTTTTGGTTTGTTTTCCCTAAAATTAAATTTGTCAAGCCCTTCCAGATTCTCACATGGATCAACTGCGCTCCCCATTAGTTTTGACCCTGCCACAAGTAATGACACCAAGGTTTTTAGCGTGTGCTAACATTAAGATGTTAGCGCACTGTCTGACAAAGATATGAAAGAAACTAGTTTTTTCAGAATCCACTATGGACCGCAGATTCTCATCTAATTAGCCCTTGTGCTCCTAAAATGATGATTGTGTGCAAAAAATCATCAAATGAAAAAAAAATCTTCATTATTTTTGTTTGAAGATTACAATCTGGGAAAATTCAATGTATAGTAGAACCTCTCTTAAATGGACCCCACTATAACAATGAATGAATGAGCGCCAGAACTTTGTCACTGAACTTATCCTGTTGTCAAGATCTCTTCTAACCCAGCTTCGTGGCAGAGTCTGGAACTCTTTATTTTGTGTCAAAAAAGAAAAGAAAATAACATACAAAATTTTTACATATTTTCCCCAGACAATTAGATACTGTCGTGATTAACAAATTTTGTGGTGATTACAGACAAGATGGGGTTAGAAGTTGGAGAAAAGTCTCAGAGTTTCGTTAAGACGGATGAATGTGCACATATTAGGATGGAGGTATGTTTTAAAAGCAACTAAGGGATCCCCCATGTTATCTGATCTGTCATCTTACTTGCCATATTATATACAAAGGATACAAAAACACTAGACCCCACTATAACAGACTTCGTTTGTAACGAACATCTAAAAAAGTTGTAAAAATTTCAAAACTTTCATAAATTTAATAACTAACTTATTATCTGCTTATTTCTTATCAGAAGCTCTGGCTTTATGGTGTGAGAATGGTGTGCGAGGAATCTGGTTTAGAGTGAATATTAGCGATTCTTCTTTTATTCCTGTTTTAGTGAAGGTAATTTTTTTTACTAAAGCTTATGGCTAGGAATACATATGCTACCATTTATCCGGGGGGGGGGGGAAATGATCATCTCTCCCAAGATCCAAAAAATGTTTGAAAAATTTATCTGTCCCATAAAATACGGGACAATTCAACTAACCTAATTGTGTCTTCCTCCACTACCTTCATAGCTGATGGTGTCTGCCTCGGCTTCATTCACAGCTGATGGTGTCTGCCTCGACTTCATTCACAGCTGAAGATGTCTGCCTTTGCTCAATTTATTGCTGAAGATGTCCATCCCTGCTTCATTTGCAGCTGGAGATATCACCTTGCCTTTATTTGTCGTGATGGTGTCCCCCTCTGCTCCATTTTCTAGCTGAAAATATCTGCCTTGGCTCATGTGTGGATCCAGAGGGACCGATAGGGCAAACACTCCACCCAAGAGCTAAAATGATGAAAAAATTTGTAGCAGCAAGAAAGCACGTTACTTTTGTGCTGCTAAATAGCATGTGTATCCCTGCCCTATTTTTGATTTTGAAATATTATTGCATTCCATGTACCTGAATTTAAAGTTCAATATTTAAAATTTTTACAGTATTTAAAAAAAAAATCTTAAGCCTTTGTTCGATATATTATGGTAAGTGTGATAAATCTGTAGTCTCATGCATAATAATTGTTATGATGCATAATCATCAACTGTCACTGTAAGTTTGATAAATTTTACTGCATTTATCCACCCCTTTTATTAGCAACTATGTATAATTCCGAAATGGAGTTGGTGAGTTTGATAAATTTTAAAGAAAAATCATATGCAAAGCTTTTTAATTTAACAACTTTTCAGTTTTACCTGTAAGTGATGCATGCATTAAAAATATTTTGCCATGAAAATTGAATTAAAATAAATATAAAGAATATAAAAACATAGTCCTGTTTTATGTTGGCTTTCTTCATATTTATTAACATATATGTACCAGTTGAATTGATCGTTCCAGGCTATGTTTATGTGAAATGCCTGATAAATTTAGATAATTTATGTATGATTTAGCATATTTACCAAAAGGAGATATGTATATATATATATATCACATACCCAGTGAATGTGATATATTCGCAATATATGAACAAAATTTATCAAACTTAATAAAATGGTCTTTGATTATGCATAATCACTGGATTTATCACATTTAATTTTTTTTTTGCCTCGACATATACAGGGTGATCACAAAATAACTTTGTAGATACAATCCCCCTTACAGCCACAAAAATCAACACATGCAAATGAAATTTTAGCTATAGGTGTTTCAAAGTATGCACTTGAAAATGAAGGGAGAAACAAAACTCCAGCTCGTGTGGTTATGGTTATAGCTACAAAATTTCAAAAAAATTCAAATGGCAATAGTCACTTTTATGCATTGCTAAGTGATTGGTGCAGTGAAAACCATGAATGGCATTGGAACAGTACCTGTAGCACTGCTGATGCAGGATGCAGACGAAGAAGTAAGATCTCACCGAGGAGTTGTGAACTAACTCTTCGTCTCTGAGGGGAGAGGACTTCCTGCAGCAATAATGTGATCTGCACTGGTTATTTCCTTGTGTTTCTTTGTCTGCTTCTAGCATTGACATTTATCATGCTACAGGCACCTTTCCAATGCCATTCATGTTTTCTCACTGCGCCAATAACTTTGCAATGCATAAAAGTGGGTGTTGTCATTTGAATTTTTTGAAACATTTTTGCTGTGACCATAACCATGAGAGCTAGGATTTTGTTTTTCTTCTCATTCTTAAATGCACATGCGCAGAAACACCTATATCTTCAATTTCATTTGGCTCGTGTATAGCCAAAGTTGTTTTATGATCACCCTCTTTATTGTAATTGTTTAGCCATCATCATAAAGTACACTTGTATCCATTTCCTCATAATTTGAAACCAAAACTTTTGCTCATTTTTATTGTTCCTGAAAAATGTTTGTGTATTATCCTGTATGATTTCTCCCTTAACTTAATTAAAATATGTAGGATTTAATTTTTTCTTTCACAGCATAAATTTGTTTTTCACCATGCAAGAAATTCATATGCTATGCTGACAAGATGGCTTCCTGAAAATGAACCAAATCTGTTGCCTCAATTTCCTCACACTCATATTGGTGAGGATTTTTTTTTTTCTTACATTTGTTTCAGGAATCGATCTGAGTCAAAACATGTATTACTCTACTTGACTCTGACACATGCATAGTAAAATTTGGATTTGAGGGCATGGTCTAAAAGACCCCCAATTTTAATCTTAGTGATATTATTCAATTTTTTTTTATTCAAAAGTACCCTTTTAAATGTATTCAAAATTTTCCTTAATTAAACTGCTCTTATCACTTTTTTCACTGGCTCGTCATTTTGTAATGCCAAGTCAGTGTCTCGATCATATAAAATTACTTTTATCTCTCTTACAAAGTGTGTGTATATGTGTGTGTGTGTGTGTATATATATATATATATATGGATTTTATATATATATATATTATATATATTATATATATATATATATATATATTATATATATATATATATATATTATATATATATATATACAGATGGATTTTCTGAATGAAAATTCTACAGTCCTCTGCAGGGATTCAAATCACAGTCCCCTTACAATGCTGGCAATTACGTGTTAGACCACTTTGCTACAAAAGCCTCAACCCTTTCCTTCCTTAAAGCATATATACACTTTGAACAGGACTGTGAAATGAACTGCCTCTTAGCTAATACTCTTATTCAGGGATGTGCAATCTCTGGCCTGCGAAAGGTGCTCCAGTAAAAAGTACCAGTAGCAAAAGGCTGATCATATTCCCTATGTGGAAAACACAGGAAATCAGGTTCCATACAATTCATCATCAATTATTGCCAAAAAAATTATCAATGTTAAGTAAAGTTGCCAATTAGAGAAAAAAAATTGTCAAGAAAAAGTATGTTTGATAATTATGTTCTGAAAAAAAGATGAGTTACCAACTCTGTTAAAATTGCTGAAAATTTGTCTATGGCGAGAAATAGAGGTGTACTGCAAATCACAATTGATTAAAATACAATCCATCAAAAAAAAACATGCGACAAAAATGTGAAATGAATATATTATCTGACTAATTTATTATGACAATTATCATCATATAACTTATAATCTCAATTTTTGATTTCAGTAAAAAATAGGAATTTTAATAACGTTAGTTAAAAAAAATCTGGAAAATGGGACATTTTTTATAGAAAAGTCAGGATTGTGAAATTACTAGAATGTCCCATAAAATATGTTGACCTTATATATTCAAATTTCTGACCCACTAGCAGCAGAAATACTACATATCTGGTCCATAAAAGCCTGTGTTACCCCTGCTCTTATTCATTGAGTGACTGCTGCAACAACCTAATAAGCTATTCCAGAAATGTTAGTGATACAGTGAAACCTTGATACAATGATAAATCCCTCTACGATGATATTTTTTTGAATCTTGTTCGGAATTTCCTGCTGTCTAATGTGAAGATTAGTTTTACTGTTGAAAAACTCCTCTCGATACAATGATATCCTTTACAACAATAAATCCCTCTGTAAGTATATTTCTTCAGGATATTTTGAAACCTTATAATTACAGTTTACTTAAAATTACCCCTGCAATATATTTTTAAATTCCTCTCCAGTGTTTGTTCACTTTCGGGGGTTTTTAATAGCACCATTATTTTGCACATCATGTCATGTCCCACTGAAAGTGTTAATGAAATTGCTGTCAAACTATTTTCTGTAGAGTACACAAAAGTTCTGTTCCATAAACTACTTTATAGAGTGAAACAACTAACTAAATTTCATTCATCAACTTTTCAATTAGAATTTCTTGCTGCGAAAAAATACTTATACACATATTTTATGGTGGTACTAATAACACCAATTCAGAAGAAATGTTAAGAAAAGTATAAATTTGGTGATACTTGAAGATAATGCCACCTCTTGATATAACAACCCTTCTGCAACCATATTTCTTCTTGGTCTGCAGAGTATCATTATATCACTGTTTCACTGCATTAAAATAATGATCCTATTTAATTGGTTTATGAATTTTTATTATTCTTTTTTTTTCATGAATCTATAAAATAGTAAAAGTGGCAATATTTTCGTTATTTATAGGTGTTGCAGGAATGGTCATAAATGATAAAAATGAAGTTTTGGTCATACAAGAGCGGTACTCAAAGAAACCTCATTGGAAATTGCCGGGAGGATATAGTAGTCCAGGTGCGAATCATTCATTTTTTTATTTTTTTCACAATTGCTTATCAAAGTATTCAATTTTTGGCAAAATAATATTTTGTTTAATAATGCTGCTTGCCATATACATATTTTTGCATTTACAGAGAAGGTTTGTACGGAACACTTGATTAAAAGGCATGGAGAATCTTGATTCATTAATTAAAACTCACAAAACTTATGACAAAAAGATTATTCAGTTCTGTCATATATTTGTGAACTCTTCAATCCTTTTGAGAAACCCTCTTTCTTGCTGTTTTCTTGTCAACACTAGGCACTTGGGTACCTGGGAGAGTAATTTTTTAATAAATGCACCTGGTTTTGCTTTTATTTTTTCCTTTTTTTGCCCGCCCTTTGCACAAACTGGTTCTAGCCGCATCTGATCAATCTTTCCATGGTACAAGATTTAGGAAGCATGGTAAAAGTATCTTTGATGTACAAACACGAAATAAGTCCTTGCAAGTAGCTGTTTCGTTGGTTGTCTCATAAATAATCGTAACCTGTCCTCCCATTCACATTTCACTGTATCTCAGCAAATCAATCAATTAATATATTTTATTCTTTAAGAAAACAATATTACACAAGAAATGAGGGGAAATTTTGCCAAGAAGCCGATTTGGCTCATACTGGCAATCACAGCATTATAGACTAGATATTTACAGAAAATTCAGTACAATTATAACAAACAATAATGATATATATAATAAATGAAAGGGGAGGGGAGAACACAAAATACTGTACATATAATTGATGATGGCAGTTGTGAAGGGAACAATATCAATGGGTTATATTATTTCTTATTATAAATTTTTACAAGAAAGAAAAAAAGGTAATAACTCCAGGATAACACAAAGCATGCCAAGTATAGATTCACCTTTAGAAGAAGGAAAAACGATGCATCGCTGTATATAACACAGTTCTTTGTAGTTTTAAATCAAAACAGTTATAAAGTGTGATCAAGTTGAAAATATTCATTATGTTTTTGAAATATGTAAACTACAATCACAAGGTGTAAAGGTCATGAAAAAGTTAAAATCTGAATTATTTTTTTGCCTTTATTTGACTCTAGGAAAATTACTAGGAGTGGGGCGCACACTTGCCTTGCCCCTTGTGATAGTCTATATTTATGTTTCTGGCATTAGAATCCTCATGTCTGTTCCCTTAACATCTTTGTTGTGAAGGTATAGCTCAAAAGAGGTGTCTTGGAAATTTTTATTATTTAAAATGTTTTAAAATTTATGTTTCAAAACAAAAGCCTAGACTGCTACCTGGGTGCAACACACCCTTCACACCCTTAATTAAGCCACCCTCACACCCTTAACTAAGCCACCCTGTGTCTCAGAGATGAGCCATGCCTATACTTGAATCTTTTTTTTTTTGACCGCTTCTACTGAAGGATTAATTTGCTAACTTTTTTCTCATTCATTATAATTATTTAGGGGAAGATTTTGCCGTCACTGCTCATAGAGAAGTATTGGAAGAAACTGGTGTTGACTCAGAATTCATGTCTATTGTATCTCTTCGTCATCAGCACCAGCACATATTTGAATGCAGTGACATTTATGTTGTTTGTCTAATGAGACCACTAAGCTCTGAAATAAAGAAGAATGAAGATGAAATCGCGCAATGTCAATGGATGGATGTAAGTTTATAAATCATAATTCTCAATCTATTAATTTCTTAATTCATGGAATAATTTTTTTTATATTTTTTTCTAAAAATGTTATGATGTTATATTTTGCATATCTTCATGTTTAAATCGCAAATACAGTAAAACCTGTTTTCAACAGAATCGCAAGGGACAGAGATTATTTTCATTGAACACAGGTTCCGCTTAATAAAGGTTGAATTGATATAATGTGTAAAACTATGCAACAATCTCGTGTGTAATTGAAGTAAAATAAAAATAAATGAACTGAAGATAAAGTAAATAATATTAAAAATAGATAAAATAAATAATTAATCTATAATTATATATATATATATATATATATATACACACACATACATATATACATACACTAAATACTGTATTTAGCTTTTAACAGCATCTGTATAAAATTTCGATCTACACTGTTTTTCTTCTAAAGTAATAACATTTACATTCTTTTTAACTTCCTCAACATTTTTTCAATTAAGATGTCGATATCTATCGTGCTATGTAATCCTCAGTATCAGGGCCGTAACTGAGAATTTTGTGGGGAAAAGAGCAACAAGATTTGGCTGCCTCTACCACTGTAAAATGTGATGACTTTATAACAGTGTTTTTGTTCCCACCTAAATTTTACCGCCAGGGCAGTTGTCTCTTTTACCTCTCTCTCTCTAATTAATTCCTGCCCTAATCAGCCATGCGATCACGGAATGCAAACAGCTTGCATACAATTTTGTAAGTCTTGCATATCATTTAAAAATTCAAACCTTACACTAATTTTTCCCATAGAAAAGCCTACTTTTCCAAAAAATTTTGTTACAATTTCAAAAAGCAACTGCTTCACTACATATGGTTTATCAAAACCACAGCATCAAGTACAGAAACAGTTTCTGCTAATCTTAGGGAGGATGATGTAGAATTCACATTTGCAAGCACAGATTGCATAAAAAATGTTTGTGCAGCACTTAAACATTTTGTATATCAGTCGCCAAACACTGAAGGTTTATGCGAAATTTTCCATTTGAGGGTGCAATTTTCCTTTCCGTTTCTGCGTTAGACAGGTTCCGTTTAATCCAGGTTTTTTAAATGTGTATTTTGGCATTGAAATCATGGGACCACAGACTTTTTCCGTTAAAGACAGGTTTCTGCTTAATACAGGTTCCATTAGAGACAGGTTTTACTGTATTAAGCAATACACTAAAAATTTGATATGCAAGCATAGTTTTTGTTCCCTAAACCATGCTGTTTATGCAAAACACTCATATATATTAAAGGAAACTTCCCTAAGTGAAACCTTCCTTTATATCAAGCGAATGTTAGTGGGATTCATCCATGATTGCAATATTTACTGTGGATATTGAATTATTGCAGAAAAATGGTGACAAAATGCTAATGGAGTTTTATTTATTTTTTCATAATTTTCAGGTGAATGTATATGTAGAGCATCCTTCTGTAACAGACTTTAACAGAAGAGTGATGAAAGCCTACCAGAGAAGCCATCAACTCAAAGCAGCTATTGTTTCTTCTCCTGTTATGTCTTATTACAAAGATTGTTACCATCAGTTTTATGCCTTGGATTCCTCATAATACATTATCTGTCAACTAGCAATGAAAATTACCTTACCCATTGAGAGTAATAATTGATACCTAATAGTAATAATAATGATCACTGCCTGCCAAGTTTTGTGATTGCTTATTCTTGATTTTAAATACAACTTACTACTATCTGAAATCCATCCATCAGAAAATCTGAAAAATAGTACAAATGAAATTGATTAATCATTATAACTTTTTGTTTTTTCCCCCTTTGATTATTTTCATAAATATTTTATTAGTTAAATTATTTTAATGTTTATATTATTCAATTATATTTTTAAGGATGTGATGTCTTTTTCCCTTTGCATTGGGTGTGTGAAAAATTTATCTGTTTTAATTCGAGGCATACTAGAATATATATCTTTTTTTTTATGAATTATGACACTCAAAAGAAGCCACTGTTAAGATCATATTCATTATCGTTATTTTGCAGAGTCTAATTTTGTTGATGTTGTTATGAAAATCTGTCTTTTTTGCTGAACGTTTTGATCATTTTTGTCGCATCATGGTTTATGTTGATAATTTCTAAATGAAAATTGGATTATTCGTTTACACTTGTCACTAATTCCAATTTGCCTTTTTAAATGCATAAAAATTCAATCTAGTTAAAGATTTACTTTTTGCTTCTCTATAACAAGAGTTAATTTATATGGTGCTTATGTGTGTTTCTGGAGCAGAGAGAGAGATGTTTCCAACGTAAAATCTCTAGCAGAACTTGATGGTTATAAAGCTGTACCACGTAACCCTTATGGCTGTTGACTGAAACCCAAAGAAATTTTTGAATATTTCTCTGATGAGTAACATTGGAAATTTCATGTAGCTCCTTCTGTAAAAAAAAATCAATAGTTTCCACAATTTAAACGGGAATGTCCCACCCATAAAATACAGGTCATATGGTCACCCTAATAATTTTCAGATAAAACAGAAAATAATACTTGTGACATCTTACCATCACATACAGTTGAAACTAGCTTCTTGTATAAAAATTCAGAATATTAAAAAACCAAAAGATTTTAACAAATAGATAAAGAATAAAGAATAATTTTATTAAAATCAACCACCATGAATTTTTTGATTCATGGTGAAAATGTCCGCAGTTTTGACTGACAACTTCAGGAGAAAAACTACTGGAGTCTGTTTTTCTCCATTGTTTGGTCATCCAAATGATCTAAATTTGTTTAAACGTCACTTTTTTCATCAAAATTCATAGTAAAGAACAAAATCAGCAGCAAAAATTTATTTTACTTACAAGCTTTCTAGAGTCCAGCAGTTTTAAGGGTTTCATGACGTTTGATGCCGTGGAACCCTAAAAAAGCTTTCACTGAATCCCAGGGTTCCATGGAACACCAGTTTGAAATGTATGTTCTGAGTGAATTGTGATCTATTTATGTTGATATATTGTTCCCCTCATGCTGGAAGCATGAATATGCAATGTTAATGGGAGTGGGGGGGGGGGACATGGGAAAAGACATTTGAATATTTACTGTACCCATGTCACTCTATGGAAGTTATTTTTCTGAAATGTTTTGTAACATGTTTCAATAGAGATACACGTTCATGTTTCAGCAAAAATTAGATAGTAAAATAAGATATCCAAACAGTGCTGATAAAAAAGTGGAAAATTTCACATTCATGCTTCTAGCATTAGAGGGACGATATAATCAATGTGAAAAAAAAAATGCTATTCGTCATTTCTTATATTTTTTGAGGAGTATAACAAGGTGGAGGAAAAATTTAACAAGTGGGATATAATTTTGATGTGGTTGAATTGTGTGCCATTTTTCCTAAACTCATATAGCCTCAAAAGCTAGGTTGGAATAATTTAATTGATTATTATACCATCTTTACTTTGAGTGTAGATAGAACAATTGATAATTATATATACAACTGTCCACATTTCAATAATTGTTTTAAATTTATTTTCGTGTAATTTTTTTGAACATTGATAAAATTGTTTTAATGTGTTGAGAGTTTTTTTACTAGTGAATTGGTAATTGATCTTTTTTTCTTTTTTTCTTCTTCTTTGTGTTTCTTTCAAATCTCTTGCTCAATAAAAATTCAGGTTCTTCAGGGTAGAGGTGAATTTTGAGGGTAGAGGTGGGTTTTGCCTTCCCATCTATGCCACTAATAGGCTACATTTTTTTAATAGTGAAGGGGAATCTCTTACCTGTACCAACCTATGCTTCACACATTCAATTTTAAAAAAAACATATTTTTGCAGTAAATTTTGCATGTATTTTTTCAAAATCAATGCATATTCTGAAATTGCAGTACAATTGTCTTTAAATTCTTTTAATTGCAGCCTTTTAACTTGTAAAATTTTAAAATCAGTTTTTTTCAATTTAAAATTTTTGTAAAGTAACTATTTTGCTCAAAATTTTATATATTTATTTGCACATTAATTTCTTTCACAAGTGAAATTGCAATTGTCTTTACTTTTTTTTGTTGCATTTGTTTTATGGCCATAAGAAAAATTATCTGTTTTAATTTATTGAAATATTGGCATGTATATTTTATTAATTATACCATTGTTAAGATCATATGTTTAATTTTGTTATTGTTATTTTATAGAGTCTATTTTACTGGTATTGTTGGTTTTTGATTTTGCATTGGGAATCATTTCTTTATAGCGTTTTCTATTGTAATTGATAATTATATTGTTTATAAACACAAAGAAACAGTTGAATCATTATAACAAATTCCAAGAGACTGGAGAAATCACCTCGTTATAACGAAATTTCCTTATAAAGGAATTCCAGATTTTTGCATTGTTCCTATGTAAACTTATCTGGTGGATTAGAAAAGTGTTTGTTAAAAAGAGATTTTTTTTCACTATAATTTTAATCATTAAAGTAGGATTTGACTATGGTAATATAGGAATAAAGTCGAGTAGATTTTTTGTTTCAATTAAATTTTTTCACAAACGGCCGATGAATGGTAATGCTGGGAAGTATTTATTTTGATAATGATTTATTTGAATGTGATTTTGAAGTTTGATCTTCTCTTTTATGAAATTTTTTAAACAAATGAACTTCTGAGCATTAAGTAAATATAGAGGTACAGAACTACCACTTGTGATGCAATAAACCGTTTTATAGTGTGATCATAAAAACCTCTCTGATTTTCACATGCATTTTTGATTGGTTTTATAAAACTGAAATTACCACTGAAAATTTTTATCGTTTTGATAGGGCGTGAATTTTTAAAAAGTTTTATATCATAATATTGTTTTCAGAGTTTTGAGTTTCATAACTAGCCCATATCTCGTCAATTAAAAGGAAAGTTTCAGAGCATTTTCTTTACCTTCATTATTATATTGTGTACTTTGTTTCATTTTGTACAAGCAATACTATACTTAAGTTTGTTTAACAATTTTATTTGCATTAAAATAATTGAGTATCTGTGTTTGTGATTATTTAAGGGGAAAGAAATTGTAAAGCTCTTCGATCCTCAGAAAACCAGTCCTTCGTGGAATGTGAACAGGTTAACTAATACATGGGGAAACATTCTGGACCAGAAAAATTGGTCCTCGTCAAAATAGACCCTTGATTTCATTTCTGTGGTCAAAATATATATATGTACAAGCTTATATAAATATTGAAAGGAATGGGGGAGGGAAAGGTCGACTCACTGAAGTTAGAGCCATAGTTATTCTAAAGCTGGTGGTGAGACTTGTTGCCATCTTAATGCATGAGCCCACCTGGGCACAACCTCATGGTAATGTGATCTAGTACTAAGATTTTAAAAATCAAGAATGAAACTTGTAGGGGTAGATCCAGCTTGGTAGTTGCGTTACATGAGCATAGCCTATTCTGGTAAATTTGAAGAGTGAGACGAATAGGAATCTGTGGATAGACGGTCAAACCAATCAAGGACCCATGCCTATGTCTCCATCATAGAGGAGACTACACTAGGAAGAGGGTGATAAAAATTTTTATTGCTCAGGGAGGAAGGGGTGGCCAGCAAACCATAGATCCTGAAGGTGTACTTCCAATTAAAAAATTATCCAAATAATGTGTAGACTTTAGATTCATCAATCATATTGCAAGGGAGTTGTATGGTTATAAAAAAAAAAAAAAATTAACTTTTCATTTGGCCCCTCTGTCTTAAAAACCCAGTTAGAGAAAGTTGTTGCCCTCTATCCCTTCCGATGTCAACAAAAAAATTACATTTTCTGAAGTACAATGTTTGCTTATATATTTAAATCCAAATATCGGAGAAAAGTTGGGGAAAGAAGAGATAAACTAAAAAAAGAAAAAGGACAAAGCTTCTTTCCCTCATTTATGCTGTTCTTTCCCAACTTTTCTCCGATTTTTGAATTCAAATATCTTCGTGAATAATGCAGTAAACAAACGTGATTTTTTTTTTCCGTCAACCTCGGAAGAGACAGGGAAACATCTTCCACTAATTGGGTTTTTTTCAGAGACAGGGTGACTAAATAAAAAGTTTTCTATTTCATTTCTCAATAACTTGTGATATAAACAACGTCCGAAGCTAAAACCATATATTGAAACGTATTTACGTAGGGAAAAAAAGTACTCATTTAAATACGCGAAACTGGTTGAATATCTGGTTGGTTCGTTCAAATCTTGTGGAAGAAATAAAATGGAGTACTTTGAAAAATATAGTTGATTTTTTAAATTGAGAAGTTTTTTTGAAAAGAATAAGTCTTAGTAATTATAATGATTTTCTATTTAACAAGAAATTTTATTCAACAAAAAAAGAGGAAGAACTAGAGCTTTATTTAGCAAAAAAATAAAACTCAAAATATTCTCATTTTTCTTTTTTGTAAATTTTTTGCCCGCTTTAATTCATGCTCAGAATTTAAAAAGAAATATGAGTAGAAGTGTGTGTGTGTGAAAATCTTCCCTAATCTGGCACACACTGCAACAAATCACTGTCGCTTCTAGAAAGAAGTTCTTAGTTTTGAGCATTAAAAAAATTGTCGTTTCCTATTATTTTACAGGATTTTTTTAAGAAATTTCAAATTTGTCAATGGTTTATTTTCTTAACAATTTCTTTTTTTTGGTCATTTTGGAAAATGTGTTCTTTTTTCCCTCATAGTCATCACTTCTTTGCCGTTTACAATAAAAATTGAACAATTTTTTAAAATAAAATTAACATAAACGGTAAATTAAATTTAAAAAGGAAAAAAAAAACCTAACATGCGGTTTCTTTTTGCCGCGTAAATATTATGCGCACAAATCATTACCTACTGCGCATATGACATTTAACCTTCCTCTCTCTTTCCTATTTTTTATTTACTTATTTAAAGGTCCCTCCTCGTTCCCGGGGAAAAAAAGAGCAAGCATATAAAACTCCGCGCTCAACGATATTCTTCCAACAGTGATGGTGGCGGTACTTCTTCGTTGAGGGAGGTCCCAGAGAGATAAAACCTTGGAATTGCAGGCTGTATTAATCATATCGTTATTTTTCACGCGATTATTAGAAGTAACAGAAGGGGGAAGAGAATCGAAATTCCGCATCTCATAATGATTTTGATATGCATTTACACGCGATTCACCGTTTTTTGTTTTCGGGATCGGCTGTAATCGGTAAAAGGACGATCACGGCGGCTATGTCTGATTCAGTATTTGATTGTAGCAGAGAAGTAGCAGCTCCCATTGTCATCCCCCAACACAGACGTTTGCAGCGAAGTTATTCCTATGGTGTGCCCAGATTGAGCCCGCAAGAGGTATTGTTGCTTATCGTATTGTTGCAAAAAGAAAAGAAGGCCGCATTGTTGTATTCTTGTGGATGGTAATGCATGCTCATTATCCATTGATGAGTGCGCAACCATTTGCATTTGATTGATCAATTTTATTTATTTTTTTGTCAAAAAATGCAGGGTACTCTTTGATTTTATTTTGGAGATATGGTGTTGCAAAAAAATCAATTATCAATGAAGCAGCTGCCATGAACTGTTTTCTTTCATTTTTTATCTCTTTTAGGGGATCTTGGTTATCTTTATGAAAGATTCATTAAACTTTAAATTACATTACTTTATTTTTTAAATGGCTATTGCAAATGTGCATAGCTTCACTCTGTTTATTAGGATAGATTTTAATACCAAATTATATAACGTTAGAATTTTTAATTTTGCTGACTTTCTTTTTCGCGATGGAGAGAGAAACATATTGCATTGATGGATCTACGTTATTTTTGGTACAGTTCCGTTATTTTTGGTACAGTTCGTGATGATTTTGAGAGGGACAAAAGTTTCTTTTACTTTGTTTTTGTGAAAATTTATCTATGATTTTTGCTGTGGTACATTTTTTTTTGTTTAACATTTATATAAATTCAATACGTTGCGCCTCTTCATAAGTGAATAAATTTTAGACTTGTGGGGAACTGTCCTGATGAAAAGACGCCAATCTCCGCAGAGAAAGTATTCATGCATCCTCATCTATGATAACCCTATTGCAAAAATGTGACAAAACTTGCATTGATTGCAACCTAGCTAGGGGTTGACCAACATCCAGACCAGGGGTTGCAACCAGACATCCTCCTATGTTTTAGAAAATTTGCACGTTTGTCCTCCTTTTCATGGTTCTGCAAATTATTCACTCTCTCAAACATATACAGTATCTCTTCATTGGCATGAGTGTTTGTGTGTCATAAAAAAAGTGTTTTTTGCACACATATTTGCACACTTTGACCAATTGCATTTAAATTCCCAGAAATTCAATGAAAGAATGACAAAAGACATTGCGTTTTTGACTAATGCAACAATGAAAGTTGTCTTTAAGCAGGGCAGATGCTTTCTTTTAAACTGAGCACAACTTTGGTTTATCACCATAGACAATTTATTATCTAACGAGTTATGCTGGAAGTGTTTTCCTTCTTATGCAGGAAGAAAGAGAAAATCATGATGGTCCCCAGCTAGGCTATGGTTAGAATAGCATCTGTCCTACACCGCTGTGGTGGTTATAGTGACAGACTCGCATCGCAAGGTCAAATTTCAGGAAGCAGTTTTCCACAAAGTCCACAGCTGATTTAGATTTCTACGAGGCACATATATTCAGGCCTTCAAAAATAAATTAGTAAGCAACAATAAATCAACACCACCAATTGCAGCACTGTGGCTTAAGTTCATTATGAGCTGGGATTATAAGAAAATTTGAATTGACCGATCAGATAGCTCCACTTCGCAAGCAGTCAATCAGGACGTTATAGTTATAGAAGACTTGCATGCAGGTGCTCATCTTCATTCTTGTCGTTGTTGTTTGACTTGGCAGATGTATATTTCTTCTTTCCGCTGAGCAACTGAGAGTTAACATTTGTTAACCAATTCAAGTGGGATTCTCGGTCAGTGTTATATTTTATCCTCTGAAGATGGCACCCATAGCAAGTCGAAATACATAAGGAGTTTTGTATTTTCCTTGTATTTTCATTTTTCATTGGTAATTTTTCTGAGTATTATTAGGTAAAGTTTATCTACTCTTCCATATTCGTGCAAAAATTGTAAACTAACTTTAGAAACAAAAACCACAGGTAAAACACCTTTTAGTCTTATGTAGAGATGTAAAATTCTCAAGAATAATCTTTCGGAGAATATTCTTAAAAATTCTTGATGAGAATATTCTGTTATTTATAATATAGTTACATATAATATCCTTGGGAAATATTCTCTGGAAGGATTACTTTTATAAATTACTGGGAAATATATTATGGAAAATAATAAGAATTATTCTGAAGTTATTAGTAATAGTCCTTCAGTTACTGAAGTCCTTCCAGAGAATATTCTCGATAATATTTGTAATAACATGTATTATAATAAATAATCTCTATAAACAACTTGGGAGTAATTCTTATTATTTTTGATAAGATATTCTGAAAGTTTATCTAATTTTAAAATAATTTTTTAGGGTTTTAATATCAAGGTTTCTAAAATCTACATATCCAAACTTTTAAAATCTCTCATCATGACCAAGAGAATATTCTAAGAATGTTCTCGAACCAAAAGTTCCCGTTGGGTGGGGGGGGGGGGGGTGATTATGTCAAAAATTACTTCGTTTCAAATGTTTCAGGCAATGAAAACTGATTTATATTTCATAATATAAAGAAAATTAGTAAAAAAATGCCATTATTAAAAGAAAAATGAATATTCCCGATTATTAAGAAGTTTTTACATGCAGGAGAATGTTCTCTGAGAATATTCTCACCTCACATCTCTAGTCTTATGTTTGGATACTACCATCTCTATTGGACCACCCAAAAGTTTTTATAGCTCATTCACACTTCGTACAATGAGTATTGTCTTTTTCTTACAGGTGTCATCCATTTTGAGAGTCAATGAATCAAGTCATGATATAAACCTAACGTCAGTACGAGGTTTTGATGCCAATCAGCTACCATCAAACAGTCCCATAGAGGATAGATGGTCTGCAGCTCGATGTCGTTTGACAACAGGAACTCTTTTCGGCATATTTGATGGCCATGGTGGATGGGAGGTTGCAGATCTCGTAAGCCAGCGTTTATTCGATTACGTTGCTCTTTCCTTGTTGCCTTACCCACTTTTGAAAGAAATTCCATACACAGAAAATGTTTCGAAAGTATTACTTGATGTTTATGATGAAGTAGGTCTGCCGTCGAGAATGAAACGTATGCATGATGAAAGCATACGTCAATTCACCCGTTATTTGCTCGAGAACCAGAGCGAAGACATGGAATTCAGCATGCAACGTGCTCTGATCCAATCTTTTATTCATCTGGACAGTGACCTTTCAAGAGAGATACAGTCTGCTCCACCAAATGATCTGAAAATGCTTTCCTTGGCTCTCATGGGTAGTTGTGCATGTATTGCTCATGTAGATGGCTCACACTTGCATATCGCCAACTGTGGTGATTGTCATGCAGTTCTTGGAGTTCTGTCTGATAATGACAAGTGGACTTGCCGGCCCCTGGGAGCTGAGCATAATACTGATAACGTTAGTGAGATCAACAGAGTTATGAGCGAACATCCAAAGTCTGAGATCAATACAGTGATAAAAAATGAAAGACTTCTTGGCCAGCTGGCACCCTTGCGTGCTTTCGCCGATTTTCCATACAAGTGGAAAACTAATCTTCAACAGAAGCTTTTGGTTCCTGCATTTGGATCTGGAGTTCTTCCGCCTAATTATTATTCTCCACCTTACCTCACGGTTGTACCTGATGTAATACATCATCGCCTCACACCCAGAGATAAATTTCTTATAATTGCTTCCGATGGACTGTGGGAGCAGATGCTGCCACACAAAGTGGTGAAGTTTGTCGGGGAACACATGAGCGGAAAACAGACTCTCGACATGCTGAAGCTTCCGAGGAGACGAATGAGTCTTGACGAAATAAATTGTATCTTGGATCAGAGGCAAGTCGGCTTGTCGAAGAAGATATCAGACACAAATGCTGCTACTCATCTGTTACGAAATGCTCTCGGTAGAACAGAGTATGGAATCGAGCACAGCAAGCTGTCTGCTATGTTGACCTTACCTGATGACATGGTTAGAAATTTCAGAGATGATATCTCTATCATCATAATATACTTCGACACCGAATATCTGCGTCACAGTCCTGCAGATTAATTTATTTATAGACTTTTCCCCTCTGGATGTTGAGCATGCACTTGCCGGAACTGAGGCATAAATTCGAAGCTATGCAATCTTCTTGTTTTCTTTTTTGCTCAGTCTCAAACTTGTGTGGATGTCAAACAAAAAACCCTTTGTTGTTGTTGTTATTGTTGCTCACTTAATTGTTGTCACAAAGTGTGATTATTTACAAGCTCCTGTATGGATGCCATGGAAAAAAGCCTTTTGCACTGCAGCTTGAAGCTTTTTTTTTTTTGTCGCCCTCTGTCTGATTAGATTCATATCATATGGCATGATACGATTTATTTTTCAACACAAATATTAGTTCTGCATTGATTTAATGCACAGGCATAATAGAATTGAACATGTTTTATAAAGTACAGTAGGACCTTGATTAACAGAGTTTCTTGGGTTATCCAAGATGCTTTTTCCCAAATTCATTTTAAAAGTCGTATGCTGTAGAAAGACATGCAAAAAATATGCATGCAAAAGCATTTTAGAGTGCTCTGTGACAGAGGACATTGAAGGCGTATTTTTCAAAGTATCATATGTAATCTTCAAAATGTTGTAAATTAATTAGTTCTTTGTCAGAGCCTGTTCCTCATAAGTTCAGGCCCTGGGCAAATATGAATTTTTGGGAACTCCTTATGTATAGTGTTCTTTGAGGTAGAAGCATATGTGGGGGTATGTGGACCCATGCCTAAAATACTAAAGTCAGCCAATTTTAGGGTCCATTGGGCACATGCACTGTGCACCTGTGTTAGAAACAGGCACCTGTTAACATTCAACTTATACTACACAGTGAAAATCTTGCATAACAATACCTTCTGCTACAATAATTGCCTGTATAATGATGTTACTTTCTGGTCCCACAATGTATTTCTCATAGTGTTGATATTCATCTACAATGATAACCCCTTCGTTTAACATGTTTCTTCTGTCCCTTGAGTATTTTTATATAAGTATTTCACTGTATATTCATTTGGCCTTTTTATTACATTGCATAGTAATTAACCGCTTAACTGCTGACAAAATCATTAGCGATCTGCTCCCCAGTGCTACCATTTTTTGTTCAGGAGCTGTAAAGACGTATAAATACGCCAGTGGCATAGACTCCTCGAGGCATGTGTAAGCCCATGGCAGTTAAGGGGTTAAAATTAGCTTTTGTTTGGATACAATTTCCACCATTCATGACTTTATTTAATGTCAAAATTCTGTAAGGCCCACTTTTTTAAGATGTTTCAGTTATCCGAAGCAGGTCCAGTTCATATTGACTCGGATAATCAGGTCCTACTGTACAGTTTTTATATTTGTGGGAGCAAGCTGTGGCACATGGATGACATATTTGCTACACTGAAAGTAGTAGATACACGTGCTTATAAGTAGACACATGTTAAACTTCCTCTCTGTGGTTTTAACATTCTGTCAATAGCCTATAGATAGATGTACATTCCTTCAATTCCTCTTTTTCTTTAAAACTTCATTTAGCTTATGTGTAATTTATTGATGTGTGTGTGCCAAACTGTGACTATTATCTTTGATTTCTAGCAGTGAACTCACATTATTCATCGCAAGTCATCATGCGCCTCATTATAGTTTTTTGTATAATTTCTGTATTTTCATTCATCATTGCACTTATATAGGATTTTCGAAAAAGAAATTTATTCATTTTCAAATCAAAAAAAAAATATTACCATACTTTTTTGCATATAATGTATGAAATTTTGTTGAAGAAACATAGGGATTTCTCTTCGTTCACATTATATGCTGCTGCATATTATCTGCAGCTTTTTATATTTCCTGAGAGGTCGCAATGGATATATTTTCCAAATTAATTTGTGGAAAATATTTTTTTTAAAGATTCATGGATCGCACGTAACATTTTTTTTCTGCAAAAACGTGACAACCTTTTCAATCATTTAAAACATACATGCTCAATCTGTGGCCCTCAAGGTTATTTGATGTGGCCCGCAGCATATTTCCCTAACCCTTTAAGGGACCAGTTGAATATTCGCCAATCACTTGAATGACCCCAGGCACAGTTCCAGATCATTTGAGGGACACGCTACATAATTCCAAAGCATTAGTGGTCCGCAACACATTTCCATATCCCTTAAGTGACCCATGGTCATTTTTCCAACCAATGAAATGGCCTGCACTCTCTTGAAGGTTGAGCATCCTTGATTTAAAATATCATTACCAATGAATGAAATTTGCACTTGTGAATTTTAATCTGTTGCAGTGATATTCTTTCTTAAAACATAAAATTGGCATCTACAGATTATATGCAGGAAATTATGATATTTTTTCCCTAACATTTTGTATACGAGTGTATATTTTAAATTTATTTTGCTGTAATTTCCTGTAGTGAAAAAAAATTCTATGTGGTTTGCATTTACAGGTTTTGAACGATTTCTTCTCTAAATTCTTTCAGAAGGTGAGGTCCTTCAAGCATGAGATTACAATGTCACATTGGACATATCTATTTTTTTTTTAAGGTGAAACTAAACGTGAAAGCTCAGTCACTGACAAAGCAATTGTTGATGTGTAATTTTGCAAAAATGAACTAAGCAGAACAGTTACAGATCACTTAAGTGACCTGCTGTATATTTCTACATTACTTAAGTGGTCCATGGTGTATTTGAAGACCACTTGGGTGACCAATGACACAGTTCCAGATCACTCAACAGTAGTGTTGGGTGCTGTGGAAGCATCCATGGTAATTTATAGCATAGGACTAAGCAGCCAACAGAACTGATTCAGAAATCAAATTTTCTTGCGTAGAGATCAAGATGAGCACCCGCAAGTATTGAACACTTTCGAAGGCCCCGGTCACTCAAGCACCCCATAGCACAACTCTACATGATTTAAGTGGCCCTGTACTGATTCCCAGATCACTTAAGTGATTTGTGGCATTTTTACAGATCACTTGAGTGACCTGCTGTGCTATTCCAGGTCACTTAAGTAGCTTGTGACACTCTTTCAAACCAATGAAGTGGCCCACACTCTCCTAAAGGTCCAGCACCCTTGACGTAAAGGAATAGAATAATTCATAATTCAGCATGACATGACGTAGTCAAATCTCATCTCTTGCTTGGAGGACTGTACAGTAGAGTCTTGATAATTCGAGGTGAATGTGACGGAAGCCGCCTCATATTACTGTGAACTTGAATTATCTGAAAAAACGGAGTGAATTAACTTTTTGAGGTAAGAGAGTCTTAGACCTACCCGTTGGTATTTACTCTTACCTACTTTATTCTTAAATCAATAGGCTAGCCTTAGTTCATTAAGATTGGGGCCACCAAGACCGATGGCCTTCTTACAAGGGAGACTGACAGGGGTTCTCATATTCCTGGGGCCCGATAGGAATGTTATGTTTTCACACCATAAATTTACTATGTAGGGGCCTAGGGATTAAGACACTTCCTCTTAAGACTGAAATTACTCTCATTTGTTGGAAGAATGAAACAAAAAGAAATAATGTTTTTGTTGAAAAACAGATCAGAAGAGAGATTTGAGCACCTCATTATCCAGAACCTTGAACTTTTGAGACTCTACTGTTATGATGGGTGAAAATCTAATGGAAAATAATGGGAAACATAACAGCATATGATGAAAATAAACCATTTCTTTTTCAAATCCGTCTGAGGTAAAAAGAGCACAAGCGAAAATTAAATGCATTTTCAGCATGACTTTTTTTCAAATTATAGAATTGAAAAAAAATATTGCTCTATCGATGGCGCTGTCTTATTGTCTGCAGAATTTAAAGCAATTTTATTTTTCCTTGAACAGCCTGTGGGTTACAAACAGGGAATTATAGAATCATTATTTGCTAGATAAGTATAAGATAAATTTAAATGTGTTTAGGTATATTTGCTTTGTTTCATGAAAAATCAGTTTGGAAACATTTTTGAAGTGAAATTTCTATAGCGACATAATGTGAAAGGGACATAAGAGTGAAAATTGGTGAGGATAGTGAAACTTTCTTTTTCCTTGCTGTTAAAGTCTCATCTATGGCACCCCAATATACGAGTGAAGGCTCAAGGTTCTTTTTCCTCAAAACCCGTTCCATAGAATAACTGATTGTGTGATGAAGCAGATAGGTTGTGGTGGCAGTAGAGAGGATGTCAATATACATTCGGCCGTAAAAAAATGGGCATCTTTTTATCAGCCACCTCGTTGGGCATTTTGTCTGTTGTGGCATTGTATTTGTAAAATAAAGTTGGGTGGGGGAAGGGGTAGTAGCGGATATATATGGATCGGGACAGAGCAATGAATATCCTAAAGCGCATGCACAGAGAAAGCTACTCTCTCTTGTGACGTCAGTGATAGCTCCTAATTGGCTGCGCTGTCATAATGCTGTACACTCAGAATGCTTCACGTTTGTCTTTTTTCTTACTCTTTACTCCTGTACCAGACTTCATTCTCTATAAAAAGTCCCCTCCCCATTTCTGATTTAGAGCCAACCACACTTATTGTCAGAAATTTTTTGTGCACAAATCTGCCACACAGGATTTACAGCGGCTTTAATTATGATTCCATATGATGCCAAAATCATTAGAGTTCTGGGAGGATGTTGTCGTGGGGGTTTAAGGGATCAAGTGAGCCAAGTTTGTGCGGGGGGGGGGGGGAAGAGAGAGAGAAGGTTCAAGAAAGATAAAGGATCAACAAGATCAATCTTATTTAAAATGGAATTTTAAATAATTTAAATTTAATTTAATTGAGGTGAATCTAGTCATGTCAAACCTAGAAGTTTCACTTCTATTACGCAAGATTCTCATGCAGATTTTTGTTTTTGTATTTCATTTTATCGTTGTAGTATGATTAATATTTGAAATCGCAGATCTCCGCGCTGCTGTTCATTTGTCCATGTGTGAAGTTACTTTCTTATCACAGCTTGATTCTAAGTGCCATTGAAAAATTGATGTTAGCAGCCATATTATTAAACGATACCAAATTTTCTGAATTTATGATAGTTTTTCCCGAACACTAGAAAATAAAAAATAAGTTATTACAGACAGCTTTTATCAGGAAAAAAAAATTATGCTTTTTTTGTTGATTTGTCAAACCTTACATCGAAACAATGATTTTATGACCTGCAAAACCAGTTAATTAATCATTAGAGTTACAATAAGTAAATATTATTTTTTAAAAAACTCTTGGATGAGTAATAGCATTAGGCTTCTGTGAATGATTGAGACAAAAATATATATATGAGGTAGACATTTATTCTCTGCTTCAAGCTGCATAGCTCAGATAAGCTCATACATATATATCTGTAATACCTATGTAATTTTAATGTATAAATAATGTACAAAAAATTAAATTAAGATGGTAAGTATATTTTAGAGACGTTTAAAATTCATTTGGTGCCTGAGAAAATTGGAATGGGATGAATTCATCTCATGTATGTGTATTGGATTTAATGAATAGTGTCTGATAAGATGTTCTTCTATGTTATTGTATGAATTTGTTGAGTTTATTCTTTAGCAGTTGAGTGAGTACTGGCCAGATGAATTGATCAATTCTGCAGGTGATGAATATATAACTTCTCACTATTATGACATAGTTAACCAAAAAAAATAAAACTATTCAACACACACTCCATTTCATGGGCATTGTGCTGGATCCGTAGGATCCAGATAGGAATCCTGTTAGCAGCACAGTAGAGGTTAGCTAAAGTTGGTTTTCTGCAGTTTTCCAATTTTAAGGTGTGAATGCAATCCTGTCTCCTATTTGGAAAAATCTCTCCACAGAAAGCAGGCAGACCTTCAACACAATACTTACATGACACGAAAATTCAAGCATTCACCATCTTCACTGCAAAATATGATGGCAGCACCAGCAAGAACACGAAACAAGCATAATTGTGACAAAATAAATGCATTAAATTATATAATAAATGTTAGGGCCACACACAACACGTTCCTGCATGCACCGATTTGTTAGAAATTTTGCAGAGAAATGTGTACGAGGTGCATGTATGGCCAAGTAGTAGTATATTTCATGATTGCATGCATATGCATTGCCATTTGTCTCTGAAGCTTGCAGCACAAGTACCACACTTTTTCCTATCTGACATCTGCACATCATTTAGTGCAGCACGACCCAAGGATTATTTTATTGTATTTGTGTTAGCTATGTGCATCCCTTGCAGAATCAGTAGCATATTCATTTGGCCGGTTCTATAAGAATTCATGATCTATGTCTTGTTATACAGCCAATGCTAGTTATGTAATGACCCCCCCCCCCCATCCTGTTACATCAAAAACCAGACATTATATCAGGTAGTCCTTGTATTAAAAGGAAAACAAGTGATAGTCATTATATGAAAACCTTTGACACTTATCGTACAGGTTGTTATGGAATATTTCACTATAATGTGAGGTCATTGTAAGTTATAACGAGTGTAGACTATATATTCTAATTGTATGTGTATTGCTGAACACTGACTCCCAGTACAAATAGGGCCTGTTTCTCTTATTGGCAAAAAGGGGCACATGCCCAGAGTCCATAAATTTTCAGGGCTCATTTGGATGCCAAAATTAACATCTTCCAATATTTTAATTTTTTACAGAAATATAAACAAATATTTTTAATTTTTTTGATTTCCTTGGAGGGAGGCATGTGTCCTCCCTGCATAGGCTTCTACCTCAAAGAATGCTGTGTATAAAGGGCCCCCAAAAAGTCATGTTTGCCCAGGCCCTGACAGCAGTCCTTTAAAATATCCACTGGAAAGAAAAGCTGCCCCTATAAGATGAAAAACTTGACATGAGGATCTTGAACAGTGCTTTGCATTTTAGTAATATCAACGTTTTAATAGATACAGCAGTGGTATATGCAAGGGGGGCTTATTACCCTCTCTTTTCCCCAGACAATAAAAAATAGAAAAAAAATTGAAATATCTTTAAATGCCATTTTAATTTAGTTCTTTGACTAAGAACCCCTTAAAAATACTAGATATTTTGTCGTTGGGCAGCTGGAAGAAGTATAAAAAAATCTTTCTCTCATCATTGCAACCCCCATGAATTTCGACAAGTATTTTTAATTTGCTTCAGCATTATTTGGTTTTTTTTTCCTATCCTGCTACTCCTCAGGCATTAGTGATATGCAAATCATTTTTCTGAAAAGATATATGTGAATCTTTGGGTTAGCTTTGCAAGAGAGAGAGAGCAGGGTAATTTTTATAAGATGGGGGTAGTTATCAGGTAAAAAGAATGGTTCTAAACAAGAATCTTAAAAAAAAAATCTATTAGTATGTCATGATTTTCCTAACATTTTAATTTTCCACTGATCTGAAGATTTTTCATGAATTGAAACCCTTTCGGTCAATATAATCTGTGAAGAAAACCTGATAAGCAATTTAAAGAAAAATAGAAAACTGTTTCTCTGCTCTTGGGTATTGGATAGAGGGATAAGATACGATTTTTTACAGCATAGTTTCCCAAACTTTTCGTTTCATTGCCCCCTTTTAAATTTTTTTTGTTTTCATCACCCCCCACCCCCAACTCAAGAGGGCCAGCCCATAGGATTCTATACTAAACTCCAAGCTTCTACCACCCCCCGGACCATCCAGGGTGATATTGCCCACTTTGGGAAACACTGATTTACAGTAACCAGGCCTTGACAAGTACAATAATGATTTAGATGTCAACCAAGTATATTTTCTTAGAGGAAAAATGATTTAAAATAATGTTTTCCAGGACTAAAAGACCACCCCCACCCCTTTTATGTTGATTGACATGCTTACAAAAATTGCGAAAATTTTACTGTTCTTTGACTTAAAAATTTTCCAGATGTTATTACTAAATTTAACACCAGTAAACATTTTTAGTCACCATTACGATCAGGGATTTGTCAACCCTGCAGTAGACTCTTTATATAAACCAACCCTTTGCCACTCCAGCGTTTACAGATGGGTTCCTTATGAGCATGGAGAACACCACATTGCTGCATGTTTGTGCACAGAAGTTTATATAATTTAGATTTTTTTAAACGTCTTGACACAACCCTGGTCAGATATGTGCCAGATTAGTGATTCTGATGTACTCTGGTTTCTGTGATTAAAAACTACGAAATGGATATTGTTTTCTGGACTAGATATAGTTTAATTTTTTTCCTGTGCATTCTCTATGATGGATGTTTCATTTTTATATCGATGTGTCACTATATAATTGTCTTCAAATAATATTTGCAATGTCTGAACTAATTTACTTAGATGATAATGTCTTTGGATTTGTAATATTGAGTCGCATCACAATATTCTGTATGTGTTTCAACTGTTGAATTGGATTAGAAATACTTATTTTAATGACTGTAAAACTAGCATTTTGCATGTTTACAGTAACAGAATGAGTGTTAAAAATGAATAAAAGCCGCATCCGTAATATATTTTTGATTCTTTCTGAAGGTTGCGGTTTCCAGCACATTTTTCAATGTTTTAATTGTATGTGTGAATGAAAACAAATGTATATGTGATGTTTTAGCTTCTAGTCATCCGTTTTGAAGTTAATTTTTTTTTTTCCTTTGTTCAAAGAGATATAAATAAGACACTAGTTAGATTAATGCCAGCATGACCAAATATTAAAATGTGTTGAAAAGATACATGTTAATTTCTTTATCATTCGATATTGTTGTTGCATTGAAAAATATTCTTGGAGAATTTAATCCGAGAGAATAAATGACCATAGATGAAACAGAATATTTGCTTGAATGGTGTTTTCGATTTAATAACTCAATATTTTTCAGAAGCATACAGTCACTGCTTGATTTTACAAACCAACACATTTTAACGAATTATAGTGTCCCCCCCCCCCAATTTTTTAACAAAATATAACTTATTTGGAAGTCACATTGATGAACTTTTGATTTTACATACAAATTTTTTCAAGTCCATTCGAGTTTGTAAAAACGAGCGTCAACTGTATATATATCACTGTTAAAGTGTGGAAATCAGGTAATCTGCAAATTAACTAGGCCGATTCATTAGAGTGCAAAAAATTGTTTCATTTTTCAAATTACCTAGATAATCTGAACTTTATCTACTTGACAGAATCCGTTAATATACACATTGTTTAAGTGAAGTGCAGAAAACACTTATTTTGTAGATTCTACACTTTAACAGATAAGTCTAGTTAATGAGGCATATTAATGGCTTTCAAGCTTTAACAGTAATGTATACAGGTCCTAATTCAGAATTTATCTCGTCAACCATTCTTCGTAGAGGTATAGTTCCAATTTTAAAAATGTTTCTGGAAATCACAAGTTTTTTTCTAAATAAAAATACAGTGTGTCGCAAAATAAAAATCATAATTTTTTTTATTTTGTGACTTAGGCCAAAAACTTTCTAATTGGAAGTTAGTCAATTAGAAAGTTACTGCCGTCTCTTCTGAGACCAACAAAACAAATTCTACGTTTCTAAGTGCAACATTCACTGATGACACCTTTACGCCAAACGGTTGATGAGATAAAGCCGGAATTAGGCTGTATAATTTATACAAAGAACAGTAATTTGATACAATCAGGATCCAGCCCATGTCTAAGGCCTGAATTGTGCTATAAAAATTTTATAAACATTCTTTTACAATACTTTAAAAAACAACTAATAAGCTCATTGGCTGTATTTTTCAAATTTTACAGTATAAAAGTTTTATAGTGTAATTCCGGCCTAATACACAATGGAAGTTTACTAACAATTGAATATTAATTTCAAAGTCCAGTATTCATTTATTCCAAAGGTTCTATAATGTCCTCCCGTGATTCTTGTTTTTTGTCATTTATCTACAGCTCTCTAAAATTGTTTAGGGAAAATAATGCTGATAATTGATTTTACAATTCTACAAATAACCTACATGTCGCAAGGGATCGGTTAGAGGTGTACCACATAATCATTGATTTCAAATAAATGCGGGCATGACCTAAAAAAAGTTGGGGAACCGCTGCTCTTGATGTTGCAACCAAACAAATATTTTTTTAAATACTCAAAGGCATCGTTGTTGCTAGATTAAACAATTTTTATCTGTCAAGATCATTTCCATTTATTTGGCAGGACAAATTGCCATTGGACTAAATTTTGAATTCGGGACTTCAGTGATAATTTTCCCATCATTTACAGAGAAGGGAAAAAAATCCTTTAGGAAAGGGAAGCAGCAGAGTCCTGGATAACGTGTATGTACTGAATATGCAAAATAAAACCTACGACTAACTTCTTAAAAAAATTTCTAAATTTCAAACTATACACATTTAAGATTAGAATTCAAAATAGATTCGGTACTGCAAAAACACAGTTCACAAAGCTGTAGGAAGCTACCACGGTACTGGGAAAATACAGTTCACAAAGTGGTTGGAAATTACCATGATACAAGCAATTAATCTTTAGAAAGATCTGTCTACCTCAGAAGTTCCTAAAGTGCACAGTGCAGCTTGATGTATAGATGATAACATAGATAATAAAACTTCAATAAATAGGGTGTACATAAATTGTCTGTTTTTCATTACCTTGTACTTTTCAATAAAAACATGACTTAAAATAAAATCCTCATAGAATCGCAAGGTATAACTCAATTTTTTATCTGCCATCACTGTGGTCATAAGAGCAGCACACTATAAAAGAATTATGTAACTAAAAATAGTGATTTCTCAAGAGAATGCAGAAGTTAAGGAGGTAGACAGATTCCTCGAATTTTTCTGTCTTAAGACCATGGCCTTAAAGATTACTGTATATTGGACTGCTTGACTTTTTAATGTAGGGCATAGCATAGCTGCCAACTTTTGAAAATGAAAATTCGGGAGATTTTCGCGCGCACCCGTATTTTATGCTAAAACCACTCCCTAATAAATACAATAGGGATTTTTCCAAATAAAATAGGGATTTTCCAAACATAAAAGTTGAAGCGTAGGGAATAAAATCCCTACTCAAAAACTGAAGTCAAATTAAAATAGGGATTTTACACACATGGAAGTTAAACCCTTGGGAATAAAATTCCTACGCAAAAAAAAAGTGAAATTGGAGGTCAAAACTTCAATGATGTAAAAACAAATATTGTTTTCAATCAGAAACGCTGTGAACAAACATTCTGCGCGAATGATGTTTATGTCCGTAACACAACTTGTACAAAAAGGAAAAGTCGGCCCTTTTCTGGAACGTTTGATGAAAGGAAATTCATCGGAATAAGTATCTTTAAAATTGATTAAATATGTTTTTGCTTATCATTATTCATGCTTTGTTATATCGCACGTACGTAACTTCAACAAAAGAAATTTTGACCACATGTGCATCACCATAATCTTCAATTATTATCCAGGACTATTGGCTGCTAAGCCATTTCCCTCACGATAAGATAAACAGCTTTCTTGTTACCATCAGAGGGTTTGTAAAACTTCCTTAAAAAGGGAATTTCCCCATTTACGACGTGTGACGTCATTTCGAAAGGGAAAAAAAGAGGCTTCATGCCCCACAAGAAATTCCTTAGGGATTGTTTTCATAAGCGGGATTTTTTTAATGAAGTAGGGAATTTTTAGGGACAATTAAGGATTTTCGTAAAAATTCGGGAGATTTAAGAACTTTTCGGGAGATCGAGCGATGAAGATAAAATTCGGGAGATTCCCGAAAAATTCGGGAGACTTGGCAGCTATGGCATAGTGTCCTAAATTTTTCGTTAAAAAAAATTGCCCCCTTCTTCAGAAATTTTTTCCTCTCATCGCCCCCCTCAACTCAAGCTAATCCATAAAATCCTATGTTATACCCATAGCTTCCATCGCCCACTGGTGTAGGAGTTAGTCAGGGAAATTATCTACAAGATCCCTGTGCCCTTGCTTGATGAACTGAAATGCAACAATTGTGATACAAACTGTTACACCAGAAAATTCTACAAAACACTTGGAAGGAAATAGAATTCTGTCTTAAGTCCCACAAAAAGCAACTGTGGAAACTTTATATAATTATTATTTGAGTTGTATTTTATGATTCTGTAACAATTTTTTTTCATGATTTTCATTCAAACATTATGAGGTAAACATAGTTATGTATACCCTGTATAATAAATATGGAAAATGAAGGTGCTTAACCCATTTGCATCTGTAAGGAGAACATGAATGTTGAGTGCTCCTCGTCAGCAAGATCAGAATAATTTTATTGTACAGTTCATAAAAATCTGTTTTTTTTATTGATGTACGTATAGTGATATGGGGAAGGTAGCAAATTTAAAGGGAGGGTAGAAATGGGTTAACAATCCAATGTTTATCAAGGAAACAGTTATTTTCCGGATGGAATCCAATGCAATCCAATGTTTGCATATAAATGAATAGTTTAGTAAATGTGATTTGTCTGCAGGATGAGAATTGGTTTATTTACACAACATTTCTAAATAGTATAATTCAAGAATTACTGATTAATGATTTGAAAACACTAATCACTCATCAGATGTACAATATTATTGCATCTCTGAAAAGTTTTATATACAGATTGAGCATTTTTCACGATCACACATAAAAATGATCTCGTATGAAAATACAGCATATTATGTACACACACATGGAAACAAACTGATAGGAGGTGAATAAAAATCAAATATTTACATTTCACTAAGCAAATTTAGACTTGCAAAATTATGCAAAGATGAGAGAAACGTTAGAAAAAACAGCAAATATTCTTCACTCAATAGACACTAAAGATGTTCGAGCCACATACGTTTGCTGTTTGAATAGATCTAAAGTCACACTGGCCAAGAAAGCTGGAACACTGTCATAAGCATGCAGGTATGTTTCTATCTGCTCCGTCAAGTGATTAGAAAACTCTGTCTCTAAAAGATGCACACCACTAGAGTTCAACTGAAAAAAAAAATTAATTTACTGGAAAGAATTCAGTTTATCAAAAATAATGTAGATCTTCGATTCAACGATAAAACTGAATGGTCTAGACAGGATTCTATTGAAATCTATGGTGTAATTATTGAATAGGATGGAAACAAAAGTTTTGATTAAGAATTTCGGCCAAGCTCATCAAAAATAATTGTTGCTTCAGTGGTTTCACGATATCTCGTGATGGTACTTCAGATGTGAATATTACTGAGAGATAGTGGTATCATTCCTAAAAAAACTTCCAAATATTAACCAGTGACTATGGATTCAAACAACACAGACAGTTAAGCCATGGTTGAGGTTCAATGTCATGATGCATAAAATCCATGACAGGAAAAGATGGCCACAGGAACAATGCATTTTTTAGGATATTAACATTTTTTTTCACACTGTAAAGCTAATATATACATAATTTTGTGTTTGCAGAAATGTCCAGTTTTTCTACACCGAGGGTCTGCCACACACCCAAAGGAAAATCTGGTGACTTTTCCTTGATTTATTTGGCAATTTAACACACATTTTTTGGTGATGTCATTGATGATCAAGCACTCGTTATTTGGTGACTTTGGCAATATCGGAAAACCAATACTTAATATTTGATGAAATGGTTCTCTCTTCTGCTCACAAAATGAAACATTTACTTGAGATATTTAAGTGTAATGACTAGAGCCCGGATTATATTTCATATATAATCCGGATAATATGATATTTAAGTGTAATGACTAGCCCCGGACATATTTTGGCCTTTTTTAGCATTAATGCATATAAATGCATAAAGTCAAAGAATTTTCTGTATAAGTGCATATTTTTGAAGGTTTATTTAAGCTCACTCAATTTTTTTTTATAATTTTTCAAATAAATATTGTTCATAATATTTTCATAACATCGGTTTTTTCCCCGCAGGTGAAATTTAGTGAATTAATGCATATTTATAAAGTATTTTACTGTAAGGCTATTTCTAGAGATATATCAAAGTGTTAAATTTGTTTTAGAAATAGTGTCGAAATTCTTTTCTTACTAGTATTTTCGTTATTGAGCAGCTACAACAAACTAAAAATTAAAAATGCCTGAATAAAAAATATGTAGAAGTTATTTGCATATGTGGTATATACAGTCAAACCGGGTCACTTTTAGGAAGTCCCAATTGTCCTCGGGTAGGAATTGGCACAGCTATGGCTTACTCCGTTTAACGAGTCACTCCGTTTACTAAGTCATATTTTTGCTCTCCCAAGAGTGACTCATTAACGAGGTTTGACTGTATAGATAATTTTTTGTAAATGAATACATATGCACTAAGAAATAGAAAAGATGCCTTTCAGAAACACATCTGCTTTTTTTTTTTTACATGGTGATTTTTTTTAATGCATATTTTCTTATTTTTTGTACATATTTCGGACTTTTTCAAGATTTCTAGTGCTATTCTGGGGTGTTTAATGCATATTTTGGGATTTTAAGTGCATATTTCGGCATTTTAAGTGCGTATTTCGGCATTTTAAGTGCTTATTTTTGCATTTTCAAGTGCTTATTTTTGCATTTCTAAATGCATATTTTGCATTTTTAAGTGCATATTTGCATATTTTTAGAGCATATTTTGCCTGTTTTTTAGTGCATATAATCCGAGCTCTAGTAATGACAATCTACAATTGAAACCCTGGTTGTTTCTGCTGCTCACGCTGTGGTGACTTCTTTTTTGTATTGACACATAAAATTTCTTGCATGTGACTGCCAAATTTGAATCCAAGGATGAGACAAAATTTTCTCATTTCATGACAGCGGGTCTTCCAACATGGGAAGAGGTCATCACGTCTCAAAAAGATGGAAAAAAAAATATTATTCAGGACTGGTTTTCTTGAGAAAAACTATGCTGGGCTTCCAAGAAACTTAGTTGGAGCCTAAATTGCATTTCAATTTATCTAGTCCTCTTTTAAGGTTACCCATTGCTTTAAAAATATGATTAGATTGTGGCTGGCCAAACAAGAAACCCTGACTTACCAACACCTGTAAATACCTTGGCCGATTTCTAGAAATTTTGTCTCTGATGTTTGGTCCCGAACATTTCACTTGCCCTGACTGTATGAGTGAGTGACTGTGTGGGTTTCTAAGTGATTGGATGAGAGGACCATATATGACCAAGTGATTGTGCAATTGAATGTATGTGTGAGTGAGTGACCATATGAGCAATCATGTTAGTAATGGTACCAGTGACCACGCTCACTTGGTGTCACATATGGGATGAAATGTCGGGGAGAAATTTCTGTGAACCATAGTACTTCACAATAAAAATCCTTTAGAGTTCAACTTATCGATAGGAAACAAAAGGTTATGTTTTCAATTATTAATCAATACCATGTGGCAAAATGGAAAGAAAGTGATAGCTGTCAACAAATTTAATAAAGCTTTAGAAACATTCTTGGTACCAATCTTTATCTGGTTTTGTGCCAATACACCAATGACTGGAAAATGACCTTAAAAATGTTTCCTTCCCCCCCTCATAAAATAGGTTAAATTTTCACCTCAAATAACAAATGCTCCTCCGGAGAATCCGAGTAAACATGTGACAACTTGTAGTGTCCGGCAAGTGGAGAATCAACTTTATAACCCGTCAAACTGTAAATCGCTTCTCGAAATTCTCTTGATTTGGATCGAGCAGCGTCAAGTATCATTTTATTTTGCCGTTCAGCTGTAGTGAGCTGTTCTTTCAGAGCTTTACATTTAAAAAAAAGGAGAGAAAAACGTTAAAATACGCCCATCATAAAATGTAGAAAGCTGAAAATACGATATAATTTTAGCATTTTAAGAGTGATCTGAGCAGTGTGCTCATATTATGTGAGTTCAACTGTATTTTGAAAAATTGTAAAAAAAAAAAAATTATGAGGTAAAATTATATACAGGGTGTTTCAAAAAGAAATCCAATTTACAAAATTTATAACTATTCAGCTTTTAATCCGTTTTGATCAATGTATAGGTAGAAAGAAGGAAACCTCGAGATACACACAGTTGTTGGCAGGTAGTACTAATGCTCTTTCTTTGGCCGCCACTTCAGCATTTGTCTAGATGGTGACTGCACAACAGAAATCGTTTTGTGTTCTAAGCTTTGCAAAGTGTGAGCCTGTAACAACTGTTCATCATGCTTTTTGTTGAAAATATCCTGGTGTTGAACTTCCTACCACTCAGAGCATTATATACGCGATGGTATAGACGATTCAGAGACATGGGTTGTCCCTTGGCCATCTCTGCATGTCAGACGAAAATGTGGAGTGCATCCGACAGAGTTTTGTGTGTAGTCCACAGAAATCTACCCGCAGTGGGTGCAAACATGCTCATAAACGTTTGGGATGAATTTGACTGCTGTCTAGACATATGCCTTGCATCCCAAGGTGGACATATTGAGCACCTTTAACTTGGTTTGTAAAAACTTTGATTAGCCATGTAATATAAAATTAATCTTAAATGTCTATTCAGTATTTCTCGTAATATACGCATTTCAAATCGGGTGATTCGTTTTGAAACTCCCTGTATATATCTCAATGCAAATATCTAATAGCTTTAGCAAAATACGGAGTAGACCTGTATATCGTAACATGGGAAAAACTTTGTTTATAGTTATCAGAATTTTGCTTTATACTATAAATGTTTTTTTCGTCCAAAGTTTTTCTCTCTTTTTTGCACATTTTGAAACTAAAATTGAACCAGACTTATTTTGCCTCAGTACATTATTGTTATCAACCTTCAAGACTCTTGGTCAGAGGTGTATTCCCCCCGACTCCCAAACACTTAAGACAAACATTTCTGTTCACAATGTGATGTGTAATAAAATCGGGCTGTAGTAGCGATGAATGTATGCTGCTATTCTCGAATTGACTTCCTCTAAGCCCCATTTACAAGGGAAATGGAAAAAGCGTGTTTAAACTTCACGATTCAACGATTTTCACCAAAACTCGTTTACATGGACCAGAACTTTAACTGAGCTTTAGAGATGCCAGTAGAGGTCATGTGGGTCGGCCGGTTTGATTTGCGGCACAAAGGGTCATGAGGTTACATTTCCCAAGAACCCCAACAAAGAAGGGACAATTCTTGCTCTCTATTTCTTTCTCTATGGGGGGAAAAGTCATCAAATGGGTGCTAGAACATACAATGCTACTGCAATATTGCACATGTAAACGAGGCTGTAGTGGATGCAAATGTATAAGGGAAAAAAGCCCCTTCCTTCAGTTCTTGGTCAATTTCTTTAAGATGACCAGATTTAAGTTTCTTGGCCGCAGTGTCGTCTTAACGCATGGGCCCACCCGGGGCTTCAAGTGCAAAGAAGATGCATGAAAATGAAATAGGTTTAAATTTTAGAAAGTAAGCATGTCAATTTTTAGGCAGTAATTTCTAGCCGTAAGGGAGGCCTCCGAAAAATCAAATTACTTCGCCTGAGGTGGTGGTGGGGGTATCTCATGATGCTCTTTAGATTGTATATTACACACACAATCTCTTTTTCTCTAGGTTCTATTTTAACTCCTCAATATGATTGAGTTTAAAAAAAAATCTAGTGTTTAAATCCAATGTTTTTTTTTTTCATGATTTTTCTGCCTCAACTAACAAACATTTTTGCTGTGATGCACATACTAATACAAAACAGCATCATCATGAGATGAATTTCAGCACCAATCATAATCAGAATTACTGTCATTCCACCCCGATTTTAACTCATGTGTTCACCTCTGAATTTTTTTTCCAGATGAACCTCCACTTCTATTTCCAAAAGTTATTGAACCATTTCATGTAAATGAAAAATGTATTTTTCAGCTGATAAAAAAAATGCATTAAAAAAAAAGCCAATGTTATCAGAACACACATTCCTTCAGTGCAAGACTTATCTCTTGATATGAAACTTATCTACAAATTTTGGGTCGTTTCTAGAACGAATTAAAAAAATTTTCATAGAAACCTATGGGCAATTACATTTTGGATAGTATACATGATTCCGAAACAAATTATCTTCAAAAGCTAAGGCATCACTACAGTTATTAATTAGTTATTGTTATCAAAACCACTGAATCTAGATGTGACTGCATTAAGTTCCATTCACTGTACAATATAATTAAACCCCTAAGCATGGTGAAATTTATACACAAAAAGAAGTGTTTTCAGCTGAGCATGGCCTAGAGGGAACGCTGCTCATGATAATTGTAGTAAAAATAAAACTCAAAACCAGTAAAAAACTTTTACAAACTGTATAATTTACTTTGAAGCATTGTATCAGATCCTTCTTTTTCCAATTTTTCTTCAACCTTCATAGTTATATTAGAAGCTGAACTGCCCTCTTCTTCAAGAACCTGCACCCTCTTCCGCAGTTTGTCATTTTCTTCACGAAGTGATCCTAGCTCTGCTGACCTCATTTTTACTGCATCGTCAATTGGATTACATCGCAAATGGATTATTTTTTGTCCTTCGGGATACATTCCCTATTCAATAAAAACACAGTAATGCAGCTACATTCTATCGCTAGGCTATGAATATATTTCTAATACAACTGGAATGCTTAATCAATTAAAGTCATCATTTTAGTGCATAATTTTTCATGCTATTGTGCAGTAGTAAACACGTAAAAATCTATATATTTCATAGAGCAAGAAACAAACTGTCACACAGAACAAAATTTCAAGCAATATTCATATTTCATAGCTACCTTATTTTTATCAGAAAGTCTGTTCTCAAGTTGGGATTTTTCATTTTCCATTTTTTCAAGTTTTTCTAAAAGTTCAATTTTCGACTCTCTGGAATGCATAAGAAAATAAAAAAATTACTTGAAGAAATCAGTTTTTACCTCTTCTAAAATAAACTGAAATCCCCGATGGAAGCTATCTATAAATATATTGATCATTCAATCTTTGTCTGCACACAAGGGATAACTAAACTGAAAACTACTTTAGTTAGTTATACTAGCTAAAGTTTATTGCCAATGCTGAATGGTAGTGTTTAATATTTTTTTAAATATGTCTCGCTGAGAAGTTGATTCTCTAACCCCTTGGTGGAGGTCTATGTGCAATAGCAATGCATTCTAGAGCCACCTTATCACTCTCCATAGAGAACAATCACTCACAACATTAAAAAAATACAATAGGAAAAATAACCTGCTGAGTTGTTTGCATCTGAATTAGGAAGACCTATTTTTGCACTCCTTTAACATATAACAGGCATTTCTCAGAAACAAATTTAACATTAAGTACATAACACATACATAATACATTCCAACATGCATCGATTCATTAGAAGTTCTTCAGAGGGATGTTTATGAGATGCAAGAGCAGTTTAGTAATAGTAGGAACCACCTTGTTGCTGTTTCCATTGTACAACACAATGTTACAGAAGATTCTTACAAAGACTAGTTGGGTATCGAACTGGTGACAAAACTGAATATCCTTTGCTACAGTAGGCATGTATTTAATCAAATGGCCTATCGCACCCATCTATTCATATATAGTGTCTATAATTAAAGTGACATCTTTTTAGAACTCTACAGTCATTAGATAATTATAAAATTAAAGGAACATCTTAGTGATGGAATTCAAAAATTATTAAAGAGAAAGCATAGCATAACTTTTGGTGTAGAATTACAATGTTCATAAAAGAGTTTTATAAGAGCAAAGCTTGTTCTTGTAAACTCAATGCCATACTTTATTCAGTGGAGAAATGAAAATGGGAAAGGTATTGTTGAAGATGTTTAGATACTCTACTATGAATCTTGAGCAGTTAGGTCACGTGTTGAATAGCTCTAGAAGAAAGTTGTGAATATCGAAAACTTTTCTTTTGTGTTCTCAATTTCTTTTCCCATCCTTTTAATAAGATGTTCTCAACAGCTTTCTGATGGGTTGTTAAGGCTATGGACAGCCCAGAACACGTCAACTTAAATTGTAGACACCTTGTACATAATATAAGAACCATCAATGCATTATCCTCCAATTCATGCAAATTAGACTTGGTTGCTTTTACCCCCCCCCCCCATATATATTTGGTGTTTGCATTATTGGAAACAATCAAATTGAATTTCAACTACATGTTTAATGTTAAAATTTATCCATGGGACAAATTTTGAAATTTTTACAGGGACACTCTTACCTCAATTCTCTTACTGCTGCTTCTGTTTGATCTAAAACTTTCACTTTTTCAGACAGATCTTTGACTTTGCTTTCAAGTTCTTCAACCTCCTGATCAGCCTAATAAGAATAATTATAGAAAGACTTATGATTTAGAAGTAATATTAATTATATATATATTAACTGCTGACCTAGCCATTAGTTGCCTTATTTTGATGAAAAAATATTGTTGTTGTTAAAATATCAGGTGACTTTCACATCACAGTGGGGGGAAAAACAGTGAAACCTGTTCAAAACGAAATATAGTTCATTCAATGATTAGTGCTTTGTACCTTTATAAAATGGAAATCTGTCAAAAACGGAACGTTATTTCAGTCTCTTCCCATTCCGTCTTGTGTACAGGTTTCACTGTATAAAAAAAAACTTTGTATGAATGAAAAAAATTACTAATTATTTTCGTTGAGCAAGAAACAGCCCTTATGATAGAGCCCTGGGCCATCTTAAGAATATCATGGTCTCCAGGCCATGTGTTAAGACAGCACTGTGTTTACCATTTTATTGTCATTTCAAAATGATATCAATTTAAATAAAAGCAATTGTGTATTTACCTGTGAACTGAAATTTTGTGGCAATTTCACTGGTAATTGTGTATATGTAAATATATATATAATTCATGATGTTTTTCAACTTCCAAAACAAATTTTAAGTTCAGTGCTGGGTTGCCCAAACTTGAATGACAAAAATATGTGAAGGAATACTACATATGCGTGTATGTGACATAAATAGATTGAGGCCCGCATCAGGGAGCACTTCTATTAAAAATACCTTAAATCAAACATGTGATCAACTTTATTGAACAACCTAGCTTGCAAAAAATGAAGGAATGGTATACGGTTGAGCAACAAATGCTGCCATTCGACTAGAATGCCAATCCACAATTGACTCCATCACATTGGATATATCGTTGCCAATACACCAATATCCTTGTGTGAGGAGTTACACTGAAATATATGTGTTTGTCTTCTAGATACGGAGTCGCTTATCAGTTACCGGACTTAAGTATCCCAGTGTGAGGAGCCCTTAATGTTTCAAACAACTTAACTTAATTAATATAGCTCAGAGTATTAAGGAATAACTAAAACAAAATGGGAAAAGAATTTTCACCTTTTCCAATGATTTTTCATATTCCGCAATGGTATTTTCCAGATGCTTAAAATGTGTGCTATTTATTGCTGTACTGCTGAAGGTATTCTCACTAACATAGGAATCAATCAACTTTCTACAGCTGTCTCTCTCCTAAATACAAAAAATATATATAAATAATATTTTATACATACTATTTTACATATACCACTATATATAAAACTGGAAAAAAGGATTTAGAATGAACTTATAATAATGCATTGTTTTTTTAAAACCTTTGCAATCCAAAAGTTTTTTCAAAAGCATTCTAACAAGTCTTTCTTCTATAGCTTGTCATTAGACAGGTTTACCATTACCAGAGACCTTTCATTATTATTAAAAAAATGAGTCAAAAATGTCCAGTTCATCTCAACATAGTACTTGTCAGTAAAAAACTGATGTAGAGTCCACTTCATCATACGACTATAGTGTTAAATGCAGACAGAATAATAGTTCAGTAGTTGAATGAAAGTTTCACAACACTCAGGTTTAGACTTTGAATAAGAGTGGAAGACCTTACAAGCAATTTTACCATCTCTGCTTACTGTTAAGTGTGTGGTAAGATATTAATAAGTATTAGATCAAAAAATGCAGATTTTACCTTACTGAGCAAAGTTATCCTTTGCCTTAACCTCTTCATAATAGGATCGTAATTACCAGCACTATCTTTCATTTGCTCATATTTCTTTTTCATCTGTTCCACAGCATTTTCAAGACTTTCTTTTTGTTTCTCTAATGTTTCACAACTAGAAATAAAATTTCTTAATTAACTGTGCAGTATCTTTAATGCAGTTTATGTGCTCACTCAATTACATCAACTAAAAAATAGTCAGTCAGTCTTGTTATAACAAAGTGTAAGCTACATTGGAAGGCATTTAGCCAAAATTGAACTTTATTTCTATGTATAGTACAAAATTTTTCATTAATACAGTCGACGCTCATTATAACGACCCCACGCTATAGCGACCCTTCCATTACAACGACCAACAGGATAAGTCCCAAACGTTTTCGTGTATTTCGAGTCCCAATCATATATATTTTATATTTCATGTAACACCCATTTTCGTTATATTGATTGGTCAAGGTTGTTATATTAATCGTCGAAATTACTAAAATTTTTTAAAAACAAAGTAAAATGATCGCTTTAAAAAGTGGAGAAGTAATTGAAAGCTTACATAATTAGATAAATGTGTTCTGGTAATCACATTCAAAGGGGAAAAAATATTATTTATTTCTCTGCATCAAGGTTTCCTGCTAGTTTGATAGAATTTAAAATATATATGACACAGGGAGAGGATTCTACCATAACTAGAAAAGACTTGGTTAGTGACCAATGTGCAAAACCAAAATGAAACTTATTCTTGCAGGGTTTAAAAAAAATAACAATGATGGTTTTATATATTCAGTTATGAAACTTTTATCTCATATTCTGAATTCGACTAGCATATGAATTACTAAAATTGAAAAATGTGTACTATAGTAATAATGGCAGCAGCAAAAAACTAAAGGCAAAAGAAATATGTCTGAACAAATTAAAATTGTGTCTCAATCTGAAATAGAAATACAATTTTTCGAGTACTAGTTCAGAGTTCACAGCAAAATCTGCTGCTTGATCATTTTCCTAACTTTCTCTGACCAAAACACTGGAAGAAAGAAATATAATTCAAAATCTTGACCTTCCAAATTTCAAATTTTTGTTTTGCAAATTCGTTTTTTCCCCTTCACAGAACGTTTCCCTGACTTTTGCCAAATATATTTTACATTTTCCAACTTTACATATTGTTAAGAACCCTGTAATTGGTGGTGAACACATTTTTTTAAAATTGACCGTGTGATTTTATTTCTTTGTAAACCACTTGAAAATTTCATTACATACATGTATTAATTTCCCAAATTAGTTATTCGTTATATGCTATCAAAATAACATGGGCAAAGAATACAAAATATAAGAAGTAAAAAAGACATGTTCACATTATACATGAAACTGTTACATACAGAGTACATAGATAACAGAACATATAGCATTTTACTGGTGAGCAGTTGATCCTAGAAGCATACTCCCAATCAGAAAAAGTATCCAGATAATGGTTACTACTCAGATATGTCATTCATGTTGCAAATTTAATTATGAAAATATAATAACTTTTATTACAGTCCCCATGTGTCTAAAAAAATATTAGAAAATTTTTGCTCTGTCTCTCCTGATGCAAACTAAAAAAATTTCACGTTTCTAAGTACAATATTCACTGAGATATTCAAATTCAAAAATGGAGGAAAATTGGGGAGAAAAAAAACAGTATCAAATGAGAGAAAACTGTTTTACCCACATTCTTTTAATTACACAAATACAAATATATGTGCATATACAAACATCTATACAATATACAAACATGTATATATATACAAATATATGATATACACACTATTGACCTTAAGGGAAATGAATGTCCTTCCAGCAGGTCTATAAGGATTACTCTATGATATTATACTTCATGATTTAATGTTGTTTTTTCCTAATTTTCTTTCGTTTTTCAAATTCAAATATCTGAATGAATATTCACTTAGAAACAGAACTTTTTTTAGTTGGAATCAGGAGAGACAGGGCCAAAACATTCTAATTGGGTTTCTGGACACACAGGGACTGTATAAAAAGTTGATTTTTTTATTTTAATAACTATATAACCCCTTGTAACATGAATGACATATCTGAGTACTACACATTATTTAGATACTTTTTCTGCACCCTGTACATGTGTTCATTATAAGTGAAATTTATTTGTGATTTATGATCTGAATTAAATATTTCCTCTTCCAATAAGATAACTATTTTAATGATTTACTTTATGATTAATGATTATTCAATTATATAATTAATAGTTTCAAGAAATGTTGTCGGAGTAAAATAATGAATGATGTAGCATAAATAAATGAAAATCCAACATTCAATTCTGTTAGGCCTTTCATTTCTTCTACACAACATATTTTGTTAAAAACTAAATAAGAAAACTTACTGCACTGTCAATTTTGAAATTTTGTTGGATAGAATAACTTCATTTTTCTGATAATGTGAAACACGGCGTAAAAATGATGATGGTGACCTAAAATAGAACACCAATATTTACATCAAATAAATCAAAAATTTTTCCTTTTTACTGTAAAAAATATTTTGATACCCTTAAGATCTACTTCAATTATTTTATTAACTAAATAAACACGTGACTATATTATAAAATGTACATTTAATTTTAGCAGAGATAAATTTCACATACTTTGAAGTGAGGCAGGGACCTAATTATTTTGCTTGCTTGAAGCCATATTTTTTACACAATCAATAATAAGAAAGAAGTTTTATACTGACCACATGTGAATTAAAACTGCACAAAAAAGTTTTCATGATTCATGCATAATTCTAATGAATTAATTAATACTAATTAATAAATAAAACACACAAGACAAGAACCTGCTAGAGGAGTTCTCTCTATCATCAAATAATGATTCCCATTCAGTTATTCGCTTAGTTAGCTTCTCATTTTCAACTTCCAGCTTGGCAATGGTGGCACTTTTCTTCTCCATTTCAGCTGCTTTTTCTTGAAAAGCCCACATTTTCTCTTGGAACAACGCAACATTATTATCCCTTGAATATTCAAAAAATAATAGTAATTAGAATTCTTACCAGGAATACTCACATTTACTCATGTTTTCTTAAAGGATATAGTTAACAATTCGGCTTAAAATTAAAAAAGAAAAAATAATTTTTTGCTTCCTTTTTTTGAGATCTATATATTTAAATCTTTGCAAGTCATACAATTTATACATCAATGAATGTAGTTTTAATATTTCTCTCATATACTAATTTAAATTAGCTGATATAAATAAGAATGAAATTCATCAGCATATACAGTCGAATCCTGTAATAACGAACTCCAGAAGACCAGAGAAATTATTTTGTAATAAAATTTCATTATAAAGGAATTTCAGATTCTTTTACATTGTTCCTATGTAAACTTATCTGGGAGATTAGAAAAGTTTTTGCTAAAACAAGATTTTCACTATAATGATATTCGTTAAAACAGGAATCAACTGTATGTACCAATCTGAATGATATATCGTATATTTTTATAGGTCAGTTCAGTGCTTGAATGAAAAAATATATGCTCTTTAGAAAAACAAGGCTTTACTAAAAAAAAGCATGTTTGTCCCTATTCTAACAAATTTTCTACATAGAATAGTGGGATTTCTAACAATTCTTTCAATAATTAAAAAACAGGTGGCATGCAGTCATTCTTAATCAGCATAATTCAGAATACAAGAAAATGTCTGAGCAGAAAAAAGTGAAATACTATGTGATTTTGCATTCAGACTTCTCGTGTGAATCATTGCTTTGTAAAAATGTCTCTTGACTTAAAAAAATGATTGTCCACATTGTCATAATTTTCGAAGGATGTAAGTAATTTCAAAGCAGATTTTTTGATTGAGAAAGATTTTCTTCAGGGTTGGTCCTTCTCACGAATCATTAAAAGTAACAGCATCACTAAGCAAAATATGCTAATGCACTTCATATACAGAGGAGAAACTACACAAATGATATAGGCCTACTAACTTATAATTGCCTAGTTCCTCTCTTAGTTGTTTGTTTTCTTCTTGAAGATCAGACAACAACTTCAAATCACATTCTTTGGCCTTCACAATCAAAGATGCATCTTTTTCTGCTTCAATTTGATCCTCCAAAGACTGCAAAGAATTCAAAGATGTTATTCAGTAAACATAATGCATAATGAAAATAATTTCAATACAAATACCACACAACAGGCAAATTGCCTAATATTATAATATATAATACACTGCCCATAAAAGCAATTATGAATGATTGTTTTATCTAAGTATGGATAGCTTCTCCATTTATCCTAATATGCTTATTATATTTCTTTTTAAACGTGCAAAATTGTGTTAGAATTCCCGATCCCATATTTTTTTCCAGCTTAAGAAATGATTTATAAAACAAAATACCACACAAAGAAAATTATCTTCATAATACCTTCTCAGATATTTGCCTGGACAATGCACATGGTGTTTTTATTTATGTATTCGAATCAGACGAAAAACTAAATAAATGTCACTTACAAACCAATTATTTCATAATATTTCTTTGCTTGTAGAAGGCTACCAACAACTTAAGCTGTTATATCTAAAATATGTTATAAGAACTTCACAGAAACTGAAGTTTTAGTGCACCTTTATTATTTTTGTTGCACCATAGTAATCTATTTTACACAAAGACTAACTTTAACTAGACCAGGACCTAGAATTCAAAGCTAATTTCAAATGGCTATACAGTAGAATTTCAGTTTATGAGTAATTTGCAAGACGAGAAAAATTAAAAGAAAAAAACATTGATTTAATGAACAATGTCTGGCTGGACAAGATTTTTAAAAAATTTTGACTTGAAAAACCAGATATTCCTATCAAAACGAATAGTATGTATATCAAAAGATGCCTAGATGATAGTCTATGAAAAGCTTTGTGTATTTGTCTTGTCTGTCGACCGACATGTCATGCAATCACAACTAAAAAGCTGTGTGATGGTTCGTTTTCTTCTCACTGGGGGCAAGATCATCTTAAAGAATTAATTTAGGGGCCAGGCTCAAATAGTTTTTGGAATCAAAATGAAAATCATATTGCATGCACATGTTTATTAATGAAACCAATAGTTAGAGGGGGGAGGCCTTTGTACGATTTGAGCCCATTCCTTAAGATGTCACTGACTACAGCAGTGGCATTCAAGCAAAGGCCCATGAAAGCCTATCTTACCCTCTTGTTCTGTGTGTTAATGCAAGCAGGGATTCCACAGTAACAACCCCCCCCCACCCCGCTCAAATCACACACAGCCAGTATCATTCCCAAAATACCTTCAATACAAACAAAAGTAAAAATTTAATCATTTAAAATAAATCCACCAGCATTTTTGGATAAACTCTAATTTGTATAGCATTATCGTAATTGACTGGGGAAAATAAATTATGTTATATTTTGCTTTGAAAAGAGCTGTGGCTGGAGGGAAACATTCGATCATTTCTTGTGATAAAGTTTGATTCGATATGCAAGTAGTTAGGCTAGATAGGTTAGGAACAAATCATGTTTTGTAAGCCAAAGTTTCTCCGTATTTCCATGCTTTTTACCTGGACCCAAAGACCAAGTCATTAAACCCAGATTTGCCCAACCAGAGATTGGTGTGTTAACCATTTAACTGGCAGGTTGCTCACACATCTTGATTTAAAACCACTTTAACAGTTTATAATGAACATACATGAAGTAGTTATTCAGTCAGCTACAACTTTTGATCAAGTGTTAAGACAACCAAACCACGGATACTAGGATTGAATGTTATTTTACTAAGTGTGTTTTAGTATTTATAAATTTCTCATCACAATTTTTTACACTAAAATGTCACATCAACATGCATAACTAGCCACAAAATAAAGAAACGATTAAAAAAAAGAGACTTCTTATTCCCTGCAGAACACGAAAACAGGAAAAAAAAAAAGAACACCAATTTCAAACCTTAATCTGGGCCTGAGCAACTTGCAGTTCTTTCTCCAGAACTGTTGACTGGGATGCTTTTTCCGTGAGTTCTTGGACTTGTCTGCAATCACAAAAAAGAATAGTAAACCTGCAATGTTGAAAATCCTAAGACAAATGGCTAGATGAAAAAAAAAAAGCAACTTTAAGAAGCAGCTATGAATTCTGACATTCTATGGGATGCAATCTTCAGAGGATATATATAACCACCATACAATAGATTCTCAATATTCTGGCTGTGAGCTGACAAATTCACTCATCATGTTACACGGGGAGATTTATCTGATGCTAATTGCTGGTGTTTAAGAAATTCTGAGTCAATACCCAAACTCACATCTTTCAGCCTGAGCGAATCAAGACTAGCTTGACACATATCCATAAATTGCTAAGCAGACATGATAATATATATGATAAATTTTTAATCATTGTTAATCATATATACTGTATATAATGATGGAAACTTACTTTATTAAAGACTGATTTTGCACTTTTGAATGGTTCAGTTCACTGGAAACTGATTCAAAGTTCCATTCCAGCCTGTAAATGGAGCACGGTATGATCAAACATGAAATGAACAGTTTTTTATCATTATCAGGTAACCAGTTTCTTCCAAAATAAACATGAAAAGAAAATTACCTCCCAAGTTTTCTGTTTAATTTCCTTATATTTTCAGTATTTTCACTCTTTATCTATGATAGGGAGAAGAAAATTTTAGTAGCATTCACATTCCGGATATAACTTTTGTATACAATTTTTAACATGATTGGATTTATTGATCTATTTTAAAAAACATCAGCATGCACAATTAAAACTAGAGATGGGACGAATGAATATTCAGCTATTTTGCCTCATATTTGGTGTGGTCGAATATAAGTTAGGTTATTCAGCCGAATATCTATGTGAATCTAAGCATAACAAATTAATTTTTAAAAATTATATTAACTGGAATTTTTCCCGTAAATTAAAAATTTACCGAATATATTATATTGTATAAATCCCTTTCTGTGAAAGAGGTTATGTCAGGGTGAATTTCTAAGGTGAGGAAAACACGAAACTGAAAATAGAATCCTACAGCAATGAGGTGGAAGTGAGTATGAATTACACAAGTTAACTAATTGAAGGATGCACTTAGACAAGATACGTATTGAGCTACTGAAAGAAAGGGGGCAAAGAGCATCTAAAGCAGAAAAAAAATCCTAAATTTTATGATGCATTACCACTTGAGAGAAAATAATGGTTGTGACTTTCTTTTTTAATTAGTTGTAAAATTGTAAGAAGTGTTAAAAAAAAAATTGATTCTGTAATAATATTAAAATACAATCTATCATCATTAAATTGGATTGTCAGTACCATGGTGTATTACCAGTTTTTAATATTTATTTAAACACTAAATTGCATAATTAAAACTCAATATTAATCATTTGAAATTACCAGTTCCATTTTCAATTAAAAACAACATATTTATTTATAATTGATGAATTTTATGAAAATTGATATTCAACACTGAATATCTGGTGTTCGGCCAAATCACTGTTCCTTCCATCCCTAATTGAAACTATCACAATAGAAAATACGACAAGTTCTGCAGATCTACTAAATACTGAAAATTTTCTCGCTCATCAAACTGTAACAAAAAATTGGATTTTGCGAACTCAGGCAAAAAAAAAAAATTTGCGACAGGCATCCCAAAACTATTTTTCAGGACAGTAATAAAAACTAGGCTATCTGGCACCTATTCACAAAAAAATAAAAAAATATCTGCATTAAAAAATTCAATATAATTCATAATCGCATCAAAAACCATATTAGCATACCCGAGAAATTTCCACTTTCAAATCCCCACATTCTTGATTGAGAGACAGTATTTTCATTTCCAACTTGTCACACTCGAACTTCTTTGCTTTCTCACACTCGACAGTCATAGATCTGGCAAATTTAGCTTCATTTTCAGTGAATTTCAGCTGATTCCTCAGCCTCAAAATGGTTTCCTGATCAATCTTTAAAATAGGAAAAACAAGAAAAAAAGTCAGTGGTGAATTCAAATTACTTTGATCTTTCATTTAAAACCAAAAGACAATGTACATTTACATTAAAAAGTTACAGAAACTGAAATAAAGTAAAAAAAAACAAACCCTTGATTATCGATTGTAATTGAGCAAATCAAAATTTCTGGACAGATACGATATGCATCAAATCAAACCCGTATAATTTTTAGTTCCCGACTTAATTCAATCACAGCATCTCGCTTGATAGCAGGTTACTGCCGCTCAGTGGATAGGGACAGTATTGTTTATACCAGCATTCTCAAAGCTTTCAATACTACTCTTTGCAGGAGAGGGGAGGGGGACATGGGTTTTGAAACTACCGATATGATATGGAATACTATCAGATTTCTTAATCCCCTACTGTTTATTTATTTGTTCCTTTTTTCCATGAAATTAATATTTTTTGTTTTTCATGCAAAGATTCTGCAGAACTGGAATCACACACATCTTGACCATATCAAGGAAAAAAGATTATTCAAGTTAGATTTTTTTTTTAAATATATTCTTAGCTTCGGAACAGGCTTTTGGCACTGTGTAGTATATAGAGATTGGGGGGACATATTATATATTGTGTGAGCGAATATTCATTATTAGAGTAGCTAGTGATTTGTGACTGAAGTACAAGTATTTTTTCCCCTTTTTTTCCATGTTTTAAACAAAGTTTAGTGTTTTTTGTGCCTTAATGAGAGGTTTTAAAACAAATTTTTTTACTTAAGTCCATGGAAAATAAAAGAAAATTTGTATTTTTCATTTTTTATTTGATTATCTGAGTTTTTAGTGATTTGAGGTGGCCCTGGTCCCTCACATTTACCTCCGATTATCGAGATTCTACTGTAGCGGTATCGTCATCTAAATTGTATACGTGTGAAAACTGAAATTGGGATTTGTACATAACTTGTGAATTTATGTTAGCTGCATTATAATATTTTTAGCAATATTGGTTCTAATGAGTAGCAGTGTTCTTTCTCCTTGATCCAAAGAAATCTTCACAAGTATTGTCATTGGTTCTTTGCACTTGCAAAGTTTGGACAACCAAGACAGATGAAACTACAATTCCTGGGCACCTAAAAAGTATATTGAGCTTTACAATTTTTTTACCTCATTTTGTTTCTGGCAACTTGTGAGTTTCTGTTCCAGAGAGAGGCAAACTTTCTTGTTCGCAGGTTCTATCATGCTGATAGCCGTTTCCTTCTCCATGAGGGCAGCTTTGGATACTTGAAGTTCAAGTTCTGTGTTTGCCAATTTTCTTTTCAACACATCTTTAGAATTAATTAAAAGAAAACATTCAAATGTTACTGATAATGTATAAAAATCATTTCTGTGGCAAAATATTCAAACTGACTTAAGCAAGACATCCTCATCAGTATCAAACCCCACCGTCACCACAGTGGTGGTTAGCTGCAGTTGGTTTTGTGTGGTTCCCAACTTTGAGGTGCAAATGCGAGAGCCGATCTCTCCGTTAAAAAGTCTCGCCACAGAGAGCAATAGACCTACAACAATACAATTATTTAATCATTACAGTTCATTCACAGTTAGAAAAACTGATGGCAGATGGCAGCACTACATATAACGAGCATTACACAGAAACACACTTCCTGTTACGTTCACAACATGTAGACCAACACACACATTCCTGTACCAATTCATTAGAAATTCCATGGAGGAAGGTGTACGAAGTGTATGTACAGTTAAGTAGTAGTATCAAATCCCGAGTAGCTACCTATCAAAATTTGACTTAACTCACTGTAAAATGGGGTATTAATGCACCACGTGGAGTAGGCCTATTAATGTGCCACTTCAGCTTTGTAGAATTTCCGCCCACAATGTGGGCCAGGATGTAACACTAGAAGCCATGCCAGTGCTCACAGAGTAACGCTTATGTTGAGGGATGCCAGAATGTGAAGTTTTAGTCACAAAAGGTTTTGTTTACATCTGCGAAGTTTTTGAATTTAAACTACAGATTGTTAAAGTGTGTGAAGCTCGAGCAAACCTTCTTCTTTGACCAAGCCCATAGTCTTAGTGGACAAGCAGGCCCGTCATTTGGCAGATAAGGAATGGGAGGTTAATCAGGGCATATTCTGTTTTAGTCACAATCTATATGCACTGTAATTCAAATAAAGTGTACTTTCTTCACCATTCTGTCAGAAACATCTACTGATTTAAATTTTTGATACAAGATTTGAAAGGTGGTGTCTTCACACTGCTTTCAAAAATTAGGTGGTCTGGGCAAGAACAGTACAAATCAATGAGATTTGAGACAACTCTAACGTCAAAGATGTGTGTGTGTGTTTGAGGAGTAAAAATAATAATCTGGATCACAGAAGGACAAAAATCTTAGCATGAATTAGAAATCTCCAAATTTAATGCAACCCTGCTTACAGGATTTTAACTTTTTTCCTGATGCAATGGTCCTCAAAGTGTGCATCGCACCAAGTGAATATAATTAATGAGCGCCTTTTTGATTTTTCGAAACAGTTTTTCATTAGACTATTCTGTGTTTTCCATCTAAGCCAAGGATAAATGCTGACTGCGACAAAATAGCCGCGAGCAAGTGACAAATCAATGCCATAATTGTTTGTGATTTCCCCCTCCCCATGTAAATAGGGGCTATCATGCAAGGCTGTGCTGCCTCCTTGAAGCTGTTCTTGCTGCCTTGACTCAGTGGGCGTGGTCTTGGATCTATGCATGATGTCACTGCTCTAATGTTTTTAAACTAAAGTGCAACCTTCAAACCAGATTTTCCTGGTGTTAACCGAAGCTGCTGTGGTGGTTGAGTGGTAATACTGATGGACTTGCAGTGCGAGGACTCGGGTTCGAGGCCCAATATTGCCACATGCTTCGGTCTGAAGAGAATAAAACAACAAAATGAAAAGAATATAGGCAAAACGCGCTGTGCACAACACATTTGACTCCTCTAGAAGCAGTCGGCCAATCATGCCCTGCGCAAAGTGCTGGTGTGAGGTGTGTTGTGCTCTGTAGAAAAACAGTCATGCTGCTTTTTCTAATAATGAGTGGACTACATGTCGTGCTAGGCAATTCATGTTGGGTGCATTACATAGAACCTGCTTCTATGAAAACTGGGCTTTATATACCAGCATAGCCTCCAGACCAACTGTGACCACCATTCTGTCCTCCTAGGGATACAGGGTAGCTGATAGAAATTAACCAGGTCTGTCAGGGCGATAATGTCAGCTGGTACTGACTCCAGTATGTCATGAGACAGCCCGTATTACGAGGCTTCCACAATGTTAGGGCTCCAGAATGGGACGATTTTAACCATTTTCTATTTTTCCACATCATAAATTCACTATGAAAAGGTCTGTGAAGAGTATGACTTGGGGGCCTACCCAAGATACCAGCCTGAGGGGGGGAGGCCCTACTGATGGATGTGGGGGAGCATGATGCCGGACTGTGGGATTAACAATTGGTTATTTATACACTGAATAAAATGATTTATAATCGTGTAATTGCATAGTATATAGCAACGAATTTATAGGTTTCAGTTGATTCAAAATAAATGTGGGTTTTTATTTTTATTACCAGGTGTCTCACAAGTGTTTTTCGATGATCTGGGTGATGGTGAAGAAAAAGCAAGCTTCGTTGTCTCGTTCAAATTGCTGAAATTCAGCTTCATAGCGACATCTGACGTGTCAACTCTCCGATTGGGTGGTCTCTTCGCAGCTGCTGAACCGTAAGCGCCCGTGAAGTTCGGACTGAATCTGTTGTAAACTGCATTTTTAAAATCTTTCAATATGCGAATCACTTCAGTGTTGTCTCTCGGCGACGCCATATTCAAAAGTTGTTTACGAATTGCAACGTAAAAATCGCCATGCTCCACAAATATGAGACGGCCTCTCCGCCTTTGCAATAATGTATGTATCTGACCATACGTACCGTTTTAGACGTTAAATCATGCATTGGACTTTGTATGCACTCGAAACCTCGAAATGCAGAAGCGCACGTGCCGTAAAATCACCCAAGTTTCACAACAGATGACGCAGTGAAAATCGAAACCCGGAAATGGAAATGCGGAAGTTCAAATGCTGCAAAATAGTTTACGTTTATTCACAACAGATGACGGTGTAAAAATTAAAACCCCCAAAATGTGGAAGCACACATACAGTGAAAGTGAAATCGCTCAAGTTCATTTACGCTAGATAGTGTTAGTATAGGGTACGTCCATAGTGAACCGCTTCTCGCTACTCGCTTTATCGCGGCTGAAAAAAGATCGTGAAAACTCATTGGGGCGGCCATAGTGCGCCCGCCTACCTGCTTATACCGGCTCAAACTGCTTTTACCCGCTTTAACCAGAATGAATTATTATTTCTTTTTCTCGCTTGACCGGCTCACCGCTTGCAGTTTTGAACGGATACTTTCCTCTAAGTGTTCGTTTTATAATGGAATAGTAAATCGACGGAGTTTTTGTAACGATCAATTATCGTTATTACTAATCGTTGATTAATTATGACATAATAAAAGCGAAATCGTTAATGATTAAGTAATTAAAGAAAATTACCAATTATAGTGAATCCAATCGGAGTTTTTGTGACGATTAATTATTAATACTAATTGTTAATTTTTTATGACATAATAAGCGAAATCGTTAATTAATTAAGGATCATTAATTATCATACTAAATCCAACGGAGTTTTTATGACGCCTAATTATTGTTAATACTAATCGTTAATTAGTTGACGTAATGAAAACGATATCGTTAATTAATCAAAATACCGTTGGATTTCGTTTTATCGTTAATAAACTAATTAACGATAAAACGGAATCCAACGGATTTTGCCGTTAATTAGTTAATTATCGGCCAGTTCAGTTTTATCGTTATTAGTTGATTATCGATCATGATTTAGTTTTATCATTAATATAAACTAATTAACGATAAAACTAAATCAAACGGAATTTTGTAACGATTAATTTTCGTTTTTCTAATCGAAAATTTGTTGTGGCACTAAAAGCGAAATCGCTGATTTATCATCAATTAATTAATTTACTATAATTAGCGATTACACTAAACCCATTGCAACTTCAAGGCGAGTCCTATTAATTTCATGTACATTCGTCATTCTTTCATGTTTAATTTTATAATAAATATTTTTTGTTGTCAACAAAAACGCACAATAGATCCCCACGTGATAGCCCAATGATGCCAACTGACCATGCAGGCAGACGCTCCCGCGAGCGGTGCACTATAACCACCACCAGCTAGAATCGCGTGGGATCATCTCGCCTTCTACAACTGCCGCGGTTTAAGCAATAAAGCGGGAAGCGGTGCACTATGGACGTACCTTTACGCTGGCAGACACAGAGTTTTAAACTGCAGATGATTTCCAGCAGAGGCGGATTATTTCAGGTCCTTAACTAGGCTGGGACAACTAGGGTGCTGCCCCAGGGTCCTGAGCTGAAAAAGGCCCCCCCTCATAAAAATAGGCTTATTTTGCATAATAATAACCCTTTCAAGCCTGCCCCGGGGACCCCGAGAAGGCAAGCTACAGGCCTGGATTATTTATTTATGGGTTTTTTTTACCGCCTGCATTGGCTACACAAATTTTGATGCCCTTTCCATTCTAGTCTAATTTTACTGACCAGCTTTTCCTCAAAAATTTGTTGCCATGGGCTATAGCCTGCTTTCCCCCGTCAATATGCCTATCCAGGGCCGCAACTAGATGCTTGGTCACCCGAGGCAAGTGCGTATTTTGGTGCCCCCTTGTAATGTTGAAGGTAAGGTTTGAGAATGAAATTTGCGCCCCCTCTGGTTCGGGGCACGAGACCCGCCTGCTGCCCCCAGTTGCGGCCCTGTGCCTATGTCTGTAAGTCACTCTCTTTTGCTAAAATGTTTGCCCAGTCTTTTGGTCGCTGTTTTGATTGTTCGGCTCACTAACAAGGACCTTCGCTCTTTAGTTCACTCCCAGGCTTATACACTCTCTATTACACATTTTTTGGTCATTTCCATACTGGCACACAATAATCCACCTGGATAACTTTTTTTTACACACTCCCTAAGTCACTGACATGATTGCACACTTTCTTGGTCACTCTTTTGGCAGCTCACTGACCTAGTCCTTCGCGCTCTAGTTCACTAACCTGGTTATTCACTCTCATGCTTAAACTCTCTATATAGGACACGTTTTTGGTCCCTCTCATGCTCATGCACTCTCTAGGTCAATCACTCACATGCTTGTACACTGTTTTGATCACTTGCATGCTTGCGCAGGTTAATAATTTGGTCGTTCCCAAACCTTGTCCCTTGCGTCACTATTTCGGTTACTCACATGCTTTTGCACATTGTTTTGGTTGCTCACTTCATTGCACGCTGTGTTTGGTCTGGTCACATGCGTGCAAATTCTCTGTGTTGCTCTTTTGTTCATTCGCACATGCTTACAAACTCTATGACACTCTTCTGATCACTCACTGACTGGTCCCTTACACACTTTTGGTCCCGCACATTCTTGCATGCTGTTTTAGTCACTCAGACTTGCAAACTGTTCGTCACTCTTTTGGTTACTCACTGACCAAGCCCCTTGTTCTCTGGCTGAGGTGGGTTAATTGTTTAACTACTTGCAGGCAATAAAATTTTGCAGATTGTTTTCAAATTCTACAACTTTTTTGAAACCCCCTTGAGAAAATTCTGTGTACGTCTATGTTTCTCTCTACTGAGAGAGAACCCATTGTCTTACCAATTTATATTTTTTCTCTCTCAAAAATCAGTCCTAGATCTCATTAGCATTGAGACCCATAAGCACCGATGGTATCCATTCATTCAGACCAAGGGATTCTTGATCTTCTTCGGCTGGACCCTTTGTATATTGATAAGGCAAAAGCCAGGTACCAGTAAGCTGTAGCCTCTCCCTTCACAGAATATTATCCAACACATAATATAAAAACAAGTTAATTTTTAATCTTATCCAAGCTCACAGAGACCTCCTGAAACTTTTCAAGGACCCCTGGTTAAGAATCACTGGTTTCGATTGTCTTATTTTCAACTTTGTGGCACTTCAGTGGCACTCTTAAGTAGTGCCGTCTTAAGGCATGGCCTGGGAGCCTCACAAAAATGAGACCTGGTTGAAATTCTCAAAAATTTCAACCAGGTAGGGACTGAGAAAAATCACTTGGCCCAGGGGCCCCATGATGCTCATAAGACGGCCCTGCTTTTAAGTGCTGCTATATTCTGATTGCGAATCACTGCTCTGCTATTGAAGTTAAATATAATTATAATTTTTTTCCTTGAAATATCTCACTGAGGTACACATCATTAGTTAATCACTGGTCTATTGCTTTTGCATCTGATCACCAAACCAGCATTCTACTTGCATCATTCTATGTTTTGTCAGAATCTACAGCAGACATTATGACTAGGAGGAAGGGAGAGTAGGATAGTTTCAGAGAACAAATCAAAAAAAATTAAGACTCATAAATACCAGATGCTAAAGAAGGAAGATCACCCTTCGCCCAGACTCTGAATGTTTGTTCAACTTTACTCAAACGTCTCTTAACAGCACCATTGACGCACAGGCAAAGTGATCTCCTGGAGCCCACAACACAGCTCGAAGTACCTGCCTACTTATTCTCACTTCTATGTTTATTCTCGAAAATCATAGTATCAAATCTCATTACCACAAGGCTGCTACATTGTCATTTCCTACAAAATATGCAAATCAATAAAGGAAAATAATAACAACAATATGCACATTATATCAAAAATGTCTCTTTGAATTCTGTTCTTAAAATATTTATATTTTATTGCACAATTATAAAAAAAATATATACATTCATCTACCAACAAATCAAAACCTTTATTTACATGTTATTATGTACAAATGTCATTTCTTTGAGACAGTATGACAAGAGCTTGAGCTGGTTTCAAAGAATGTACACCCAATTCTGCGAGAGCACTAATATGTTGCTCTCCCGCATTGTCATTCTGTTTTAATGTCTCTTTTAATAGCATTGCAGGTGCTGGTAACAATGTTAATAATATACAAGATTCCTTCACCCTAGAGTAAAAAATATATTAGAGAAACAAAACACAATCTGTAAGCACATAAAACTTGAATACTTTTCACCTGACACTCAATCCAAAAAATTTCTTTTTGATTACTAGTTCACAAACTTTAATGTCATACAAGTTTTTCCGTCCAGCATTTGTTATAATAACAAAATCATTCAAAAGACTTCGGGAACTTTCTAAATAACAAAATTACTATAATCCACAATGTGGGTGATACTTGCTGTGATTTTAGAGAAATTCTTGAATATATATCTCGAAATATCTCAGCAAATACACCAGTGTGTGTATAATATAGGCAAATTAACTTAATGGTCTCATAGTCTTATGGAATTTCAACATACTTACAATTTGAAATAGTTTTCAGGTTTCAATGTGTGCATACCAAAGATGGGGAACAAATTTCTTGTCATATCAAAATTTAGTTGCTCAGCACCTCTCTCATTGAAACTGTTTTGAAGAATGACCTGAAATCAGAGAACAAATTTAACATAATGTAAAAGGATAAAAAATTGAACACGCAACACAGGGAGAAAATCAATTATCAGAGCATCTATATTATCAAATGTTTACTACTTAATTTTCAGAAATTAAAGAGCTAAAGTCCAGAGAAATTTTGATGAATTTCAACAATGACACAAAGGGCACAGCCTCTTGGTCAAAGTAAAACTTGGAACAGAAAATGTTAAAGATAGAGATCTGAAAGAATTTAAAAATTCAATGAAGCCCATTTACATCAAACACTGATACAGTCACATCCAGTTATAACACATAGAGGGACCAAAAATATTAATTTCTATATCCCATCTAATAACAGAACATTTTATTGGACAAATAAGTCCTAAGTTTTAAAATTATTCATGTTTCATATTTTTCTATGACTACTACTATAAACTACTTAACCATACGTGCATCTCGTACACATTCCTCTACGGAATTTCTAATGAATCGTCACATGCCAGAATGAGTGTTCTGAGTGTATGTGTGGCCCTAACGTATTTATGTTGTCGAGTTACGCTTCGTTTGTGTTTGTGCTGCTGTCTGTCTTATCTTTTCTGAAGTAAAATGTAAATGTTTGAATTTTCATGTTATGCCAGTATAGTGTTGTTCATCTGCCTGCTCTCTGCGGAGAGATTTTTTCAAATGAGAGGTTGGCTTGCATTCGCACCTCAAAGCTGGAAAACCTCAGAACACCAACTTCAGCCGACCACCACTGTGCTGTCAACAGGATTCAAATCTGGATCCTCAGCATGAGAATTCAGCACGATGCCCACACAAACGCACAGCAGCATTTTTCTATGACTGCATATCATCTGAGTCTGCTAATTGCAAAATCATCATCAAAATGGATGATTTTGTAATTAGCAAACCAGTAGCATTTACTGTACACGATAACATGGTAATACAGTAGATCCCACTCATAACATTCCCATTTAAAACATTTTCCTACTTAGCATGACTTATTTTTGTGGTTCAAACTCTTACTACGGCCGGGATTACACTATAAAAGTTTGATAAAATATTTTTTTAAAAATTTGAAAAACAAACAAACAATAAGCCTATTGGTTAGATTCACTTGAATGTGACTGATATGCTTATTGGTTGCATTTTTCCAGTTTCATAAAATACTTCTTCTAGAATGAAAAATGCATCCAATAAGCATATCAGTCACATTCAAGCGAATCTAACCCAATAGGCTTATTAGTTGTTTTTTCATTTTGTAAAATATCTTTTATCTAACTTCTATAGTGTAATCCTGGCCTAATACTCATCAGAATTTCCTGCATAAATTTTTTCATGATGGTTTTTTTAAAAACGTTATAACAGGAATCCCACTGTATTATAAGTGGGACTCGAAAGGAAGGGGTCTTTCAAATTCACAAAATCAAATATTTCTTTAAATCATAACAAAATACTTTAAAAAGAATAGAATTAGTTTTTTTCCTTACCTCTTCATACAGATATTCATTCAATTCTTTTGCAATTTGCTGCCATATTGTAGTGAACAGAGGCTTTGCTAACCTTTCGTTAAGACCTTCGAGACTGCAACTGATAACATCCAACAGAGGATAAGCTATAGGAGACACTTCAAAATATTTCTTGTCATGGATAACAGACATGCAGAACCATCTAAGAGAAGAAGTGATACATTTTGAATAAAAGAAGGGAAAAAACCTGAATCCTCAGAAATACAAAAAAAAGTCAAATCTAATTTAGGGCTTGACGAGAGTCGAGAGGGGTGTGGGTGCCCTCCCTTAGGGAGGACACTCAAGACAACACTCTCCCTCTCATGGGCGGGGCTCGGAGAGAGCCAAAGATGGGGTTTTGGGTGCAGTGCACACCCCATCCCGCCCTAGGAGCCAGGGCTGGTGGCCCCTGTCGCCCTAGTTTGTGAGCATAATTTGTTCACACTTTAAAGCCCAATCATATGCCAAAGTATATTTCCACATGAAGGAAAAATGTAAATAGATGAATTCTTTTCACACCATTTTCCAGCCATGATTCTTTACAAAGATAAAGTGCAGGATTATTTATTTTATATCACTTTGTATTGTTCTTTAGCTTATATTTTACATTGATACGACTATAATATAGGTGGCCCAATAATTGCTGTCTAACTGGCTAATTAAGAAATACAAGGAGCAGAAGAGCCAATTAAATATTGAAGGACTGGCAACACACCCCACCCCACATCTCAGACAGAGATATAAAAGGATATAACCCATCATTCGGAACATCTCTCTGAGATGCGAAGGGGGGTATGTCCGGTCTTTCAATATTTAACTGGCTCTTCTCCTTGTATTTTTTGAGGGTTATTAGATTTTTGGAATGATACAAGAACAGGGGGGGTTTCCTTCGAAATTCCCCTTTGCATTAACACCCAATGATGAGCAAGACAGTCTTTCATGAGCTTGTGCTGTGGATGCTACTTCTTGCTGTCAGTGGCATCTTAATAGGTTGGCCAACAGAACCCAGAGCCAAACAAGGACTCCCTAAAAAACTAAATGTTTTCACTAATAAAACATTTCTTCTGATTTAGTCTTTTATTAAAATAGGAATAAGTGCCAAAAAAAAAAAAAAACTTGGGCTCTGCCTGCACATACTACAAAAGATCTCACTCATTTATCAAGTGAAGTAAAATCCAAAATTTTACTATACTTAAATAAAAAAAAATAGTACTGTGATACTTCAGCTAACAAAGATAGTTCTTTCCAGAATCTTGTTTGTTAGCTGAAACGCCATTTCTCAAGGTTTCCATGTAAAGTTGTTTAATTTGTTCCAGAGATACTCCCAAAATTTAAAGGTTTTTTTAAAACACCAAGGAGCACTATAAAAAAAGACAAAAACTGACCAAAGGCTAAAATAAACAGCTTCAAAATTGAATAAATTAGAATTTACAGGAAGAAGAAATACTAATCTTTTTTATTTTACACTATGTACATAACTAACATAAGCTTTAGTCTATTAAAGCTGATCTTTTATTTTACATGAAATGGTTCAAAAACTTTCAGAAAGAGGAGTGGAGGTACATCTGGAAAAAGATTCACAGGTGGACATGAGTTAACCCTTTAAACGGCACATTGAATGAGATATCTCATCTCCTTAACCAGTCACCTAGCTACGACAAAATAGCACATCATGCAGATTTTCAGTGTAATTAAGAAAACTAATTATTAGTTCAATCATTAAATTAGCCTTAGCTGATGATATTGAAAAACACCAAAGAACATGATGAACTCAATTTCATTGAATTCATACAAAAAATCTTGCTCAAAAATATATTTTATTAGCTTCAAACTTCAAAGAAAAAAAAAAGAGGAAAATGAGAAAATAATTGGCTAGATGATTGGTTAAAACTCTCTTATTTCAACATTGACAAACCTAGATATTTTGTAAAGTTCATTTCTCAATGGAACACATTTCCCTGTACCCCCTACTTTGCACCTGCTGAAAATTGAAAGAAAGTCTACTTAATTTAAAAATATGGCATTTTAATTGGGATTTAGTGTCTTTGGCTGCGCTGATTGAAGGGTTAATCAGACTCAAGTGACAGTAATTCGAATGGTGATTGGTGCAAAAATTCGGCTCACAACGTGGCTGTGTTAGGTTAGTATGTGCAGCCATATTACTGTATAGATATTACTAACACAAAACTATGAAGAATGTGCACCAAAAAATGATAAAATGGGAGAAAAATTATTAAGGAGAAGGAAAAAAAAATGTTATTCAGAAAAATAAAATTGTTAAGATTTTTCATATTGCTAGAGTTCAAGAAAGTAATTTTTCTTTAAAACAAATAACTTACTTTTCTTTTCTGTAAGGTCTACTTTTTGCCTTTATATCAAGCATGACTTTTTCACAAAGAGCACTTAATAAATCATTCTGCATATGTTCAAACAATGATAAAATGTCATCAAATACAGCGCCATCCAGCTGCTCTTCCTTGAATTCGACATCCTTAGAAAACTTTCTGGACTTTAATTCTTAAGAAACCATAAAAACAATATTTAAAGAAAAAGAAAGAAAAATTTTAATACATTTTTCATTTATAATAGTTTTTTTAAGATCAGGTTTAAGAAGCATATATTTCTTTAAATTTAAAATTAAAATTCATTAAAAGGTGTCTCAAAATTATCAATTTAAACCATTTTTTTTCATTATTTGAGTTCACTCTATAACATATGATCAGTGAATGATTTCATCAGTGAAGATCTCCAGAACTTATTTTTGCAGCCAGGTTGTAGAATGAAGCATCCAGCTGGAAACTTGTGTGCACAGCATACTATAAATTTCTAGTCGTTACTCATACTAAAATATATCATTTTAAGTGAAAGAATTTTTTGCTCTATTGCTTCACTCATACCACCAAACACTTGTACTTTAAATTTTCCCATGTAGAATAACAGAGGATTTCTTTAATTCATATCATATCTATTACAGTATCTAGATAAGACTCATAAAAATCAATATTACTGGGCAACAATGAAATAGCGTCCGACATGGAAATATTCAATGCAGAATGGTTTTGTGGCCTGCTGAACACAAATATCATCATGAAAATGCTTTATTGCCTTTCATTTTGGAGATATTACCATGTTAAATGTTTAAAAAAAAAGTACTTTAAGAGCTGTATCACTAGATAACAATAAAACTGTGACTGACATACAAATATGTAATTCTGAATGATTTTGACCTGCTGAACACAAATATAGACAAGAAAAAGTTTTATTAACTCTAGTTTTTGAGATATTGTCATGCTAACAGTTAAAAAGTGCCTTTACAAGTGTTTTCTCATGTTTTTATCTTGACTGCATATTTGTGAAACATTTTATACACATATGCTTTCCTATAAGAGAGTGGTGCAGCAACATAATAAAAGAATCGGCAAGAAAACGCTAGATTACTGAAGAAGCTGGATTATTGAGAGTCTACTGTATTTGTGTTGTGTTTTTATGTATATTAATATGTTATGCCTTTAATATATTGGTGAAGTTTACACATATATTTGTGTTTTTGTTTCTGTACATTTCTTTATTTTGCTTTCTATATACTTATGTTGTATTTCAATGATTGCATCGTGCCACAGTAAAACCGTCCATAACAGTTACCCATGAACAAAAGGCCACATTTTCTTGGAACAGAATGCATCCCATTAGATTAACATTAAAGTTGAACCTGGGTTCGAGTCCCGGCAGAGACAAGATGACTTTTCCTTCCAAGTTCACCTCAGCACAATATCCAGAAAAATAAATGTTTCCATTAAAGTTGACCTCTGAACAACAATTTCTGAATAATGGTCACTTTTGGAAATTAAAATGAAAGAAAAATGATGCATTATCACATAAAAAAAATAACCCAAGAGATTTGCTTTGAAGGGGATTTTCCTTTTCTTGAATTCTTCGAACATAAAAATAACTGTGGGCACTTTCCTACATTAGTAGTTTTCAAAAATGTGGTCTCTGGACCCCTCTTTGCGGTTAAAATTTTCCAAGTGGGGATGTCATAGAACAGAGAGTCCTTGTTTTGCATGATGTTTTGACCAAGAGGTAAGGGTAAGCATTAATTGAAAATACTGTCCTAGGAAAAAAACAAAAAATAGCTGATTATATAAGAGAATGAATCTGATCTGAAGAACGCATGTCCCAGGATACAAGAATTATGGTGCAGCTGTGTGCATTTTTCCTCATGAAATTTTTAAATGAAACTAACGATAAAAAATCACAAATAAAGTTCTTCATGAGAAGATTCACATATCTTTAATGCAAAATAAATATCATGTGCTACAAAAAGGCTTCTTATAATAAGTTATAGCACGAGTTCTAATTCTACAAGCAATCAAAAAATTTAATATAGTTTCAGAGAAAAACTGAGCTTCCTAACTACGATGACCTCACAATAATGGCAAGGGTCACATTTGCTCGGTCCAGTTAAAAACTGTTGTTGGGTGGTTACACTGCATTATATATCTATTAAATATACAATTTCAGAGAAAACCAATTCAATTCAGCCTTTTTTTGTGTCAAATTCGTGTTTAGCACACTGAATTACATAAGAAATCATTATTTTTGTTTCAGATGCAGAAACTTTTTCAAAATTTTTTATTCAACGCATTTAATCTTTTCGTTTTATTGTTACTAATAAACTATTAAGAAGACACCAACAAATAAGGCAAATACACGAAAATAAAAAGTCCTAATGCATTTCAACACGAATGGGTGCCGTCTTCAGAGGAAAATTTAACCACTAGCCACGCTGACCGAGTTTCCCACTTGGGTTGAATACCAAATCTTAATACTTGGTTGCTCAGCGGAAGAAGATTTTTTTTTTATTTTCGTGTATTTGCCTTATTCATTGGTGTCTTCTTAACATTCTTGGGCAAAGTTGATCAATTCTTTTAAACTAATAAACTAGTTGATACACAAATAGTCGCAACAAATCAAGTAGTTTGTCTACTTGAGCTGAAGATTTTATTATGGCTTCTCTGTAAAACATGGATAATACTGAATGAAGATCACTGGTCAGAACTTTCAAATGAAAATTGTATACTCCACTTACCATGTATAGTAGATTTCTTCTTTTGAATGCTATCATATAACTTCAGAAAAAACTGAAAAATAAATTTATTCATTCTAAATGACCATATAGGTGAAAAAAAGCATGACTTGAAAAGATATTTTGGAAATTCCTTTTAAAAAAATAATCATCTTTCAATGGTTAACACTTGTAATTTCATAGATCATTAGGGGAGTAAAACATCATAGTTATAAATGATTTGATTCCATGAAAGATGCTTTTCAGCTAAATTAAAAGTTATTTTTCAAGCAAAAAATAACTTAATTTCAGAGAATAGGAAAAATAAAAACTGTTTGATTTACTGCACCACTAAAATTGATTGCTTATTTGAGAGTGTTCATTTCTAAACATATACCATACATACAATAAGTTTTAAAATAAATTATAAAGAAACACTAACAGGAAAATTACTCCATTCATTTAGAACGATTGTAATATAGTTGATAGCATTGAGAATCGCACAGTATTTTTGATTCAAGGCTTCTTCAACTTGATATTGGGAAAGCTGATGCAGTCGTAATCTGAAGTCATCAAGAAGTTCAAGTTGCAAGTCCAAGAAAACAAGCTGATGATCCACATCTGGCAAATGTCTGAACTTCTCTGTCAAATTGGATATAACTTGTTAAAAGGAGGACAGGGGAAGAAACACATACAAGAACTTTCAGATAAAAAAAATATACAGCATAATGAATGGTATGTGTTATAAAGTGGCAAACACAATGAAAAAGAATAAATAGTATCGGAATATGAATCATGTATGATTTGTAGATACATGAAAGTGTATTGTAAGAGTAGACTGATACTAATACTGAGGTATACCTCAGACATATTATTATAATGCTCCTGGTTGGGAAGACAAATCAGAAATTGAATTTCAATTATCAAGTTTTTATATGCGTATGGACTAATAATAAAAGTATGATAAGGATATTAGGATGGTTTTTTAATCATATTTAAAATTTTTTCTTTTAGAGTTTGCAACAAATATACTTAATCATTTCCCTGACCAAAAGAGCATATGCAATAACAGATTTGACACTTTGATTATAAATTCACAGTTTTTTATAAAATTAATACTTCTTAAAATTTTTCAATTACGTAACAGCTACCTAATTAAAAAAAATTAAATGGCATCTTTTTTCTTTGCTTTTGTTTTTACTTGGTGAGGGACTTATTGCTGTTTCTGTTCTATCTGTGTGTCAGAAAAGTTTCTGACAAGGACAAATAGGGTATTGAACTTGCAACACCGCTGAGCAGTGTTTGATACATTAAGTGAGTATCATTTCGACCTGTGGGCAACCCAAAGTTCCTTCCAAACTGAAATTACTTACATTTGAGGAGAAAATTAAACAAGCCATGTTCTTGACAGTAGAAAACAAGGTATTGAGAAGTGAATTTGAAAAATTTCTAAGCCTCAAATCATATAAAGAACTTTAATCTTTTGAAATTCAATTTTTAAGACTTAAGACGCTATAGCATTTTTTTACATAGTAATTTGAAACCAAATAAACTTGCAGCTGAAAATGATAAATAATTGTCCTCCCCCTCCCAACACTCTTTATCACACATGCAGTATATATCTACCTGATGATGGAGAAAATGTTTTGCATCAGGTATTTGGAAAATATTATGATAAAATTTGACAAAAAAAAAAACCAAGTTTACCAGTCATGGTTAAAAGCAAAGTTATAAAAGCTTCAGCACATTCAGGAATTCTCAAATCATCCAGCCCATCTTCATCCTGATAGCATGGCTTCCATGCTGTTTCTGAATTCAGTATTCGATCCATTTTATCAAGAGCACCTGATAAATCAATCATAAAAATAATTTGAAAAAACAAAAATGCTTAAATACATTTCAATTAAATTTATAATGATGCAGATATGAGGAAAAATAAATAAATATTCATTACACATATATGCAAGGGTATAACACACTCATATCATTGTCCAATAAATGATTCCTTAACCATTATACTTATGGAAGTTTACTGGTACAAAAATATTTAAAATGTTAATGGAAATCATTTTTTAAAAGCTATTTAACACCAGAACGATGAAAGGCTTTAACGGAACATACTAAAACTGCGAAGCTACTGCAACATGTAAGTATACCTAAAAAGTTAATCTCAAGTAATTTAAGTTTTATTACTTTTCTAATCTTGAAGCTTTTGAATTTCTGGAGGATATATCATCTCCCTTACGCCAGAAACATGAATGTCTGCATTTCGAAAACTTGGAAAATGAGGTTTGATTTTTTTTACTTCACCCACATTATTCATCTGTTTCATTTCCCCAAAATGTTTTGCAACATGTGTTCAATAGGGGGATACACATTCAAATTTCTGGCGAAAATTAGCAAAATTAGTGATCCGAATGGGTAAATTCACAGATATACCCAAAAAAGTGGACATTTGAACATTCATGTCTCTGGTGTAAGGGAATAAAAGGAGGGGGTCAGACAGCAATATGTTCTCTATGTTTCTTAATTAAGTGTTAAAACAAATATTCTTAGAAATCGCTTTTGACTCAAATACTTTCTAGGAGATGATGGAAGAACATTTCAAACATTTTTTTCCCTAATTGGAAGTGTTCAAGTGTTATTTAAGAATAATGGTAAAGGAATTGGTAATTTTTAACAGTGATAAGAGTGGATACCAGGGCTGGACAAATCTATTGCCTGAGGTATGTACAAATTTTCAGTGGACATGTATTTTTTTCAAAGACATGCCTGACTCTAGTATATAAATATTGATTCAGGCAAGCATTATTTCAAGTGGGGCATGTAAATTTTTAGAGATTTGTCTAGCTCTGGTGGATACTCTTTATATGCACATGCATTCAGAATAATACATGATGTATAAGTATATATAAGATAAACAGATAAATACACATACATTAACAAATAAAATATTTCACTATAAAAGAACTGAAAATCATGAGAAATTGAAACCAATAAACACGTTTAAGAGAAATTTGAGTTTAAGTTTAAGGGAAACATAAGTTTTGAGAAAAAAATTTCAAACGATAAAAAAAATGATTCAATCATTATATGGCTGTTGTAGTTATTCATTCACTACAAGAAAAATTGATAAAGTAAGAAAGACATTGATTTTGGATTGGTATCATTTAAAAAATTCAAAATTTTTAAAAATAAACGTACCTAATAGAAGTGCAACTGTGAGTTTAGTGAACCCACTGTCACTGAACATGAAGAAAAAGACACCTACTTTTATGTTCAATAGCTTTCCAATGACTGAAACAAGGTTCAGTCAATAAAACATTGAGAGTTCTTGGGAAGAAAACCGGATAGTCTTGATTTTGAAGTTCATGTTCAAACAGGAACACTTCATCAATGGTATGTTTAAATAAGCGATCTTCATTGAGCAAAATTGGTAAATCTCTCTGTAGTCGGTTCATTGCAAGTTCAACCAGAAATCTTTTGAATTCATCCTAAAAAAAGTTTTTTATTCTTTCTAAATTGATCAAAAATAACTGAAAAACTTTCTACAGTAATTTTTCTGTTTGTGACCTGTGGGCTATCCAAAATAATAATAATAATAATAATGAGGTTTTTACACTCTGTACAAAATATATACTTAACAATGGAATATTTTATTATGAATGACATTTCATTTATTCCAAAAGAGAAATAAAAATTTCAATCCAAAAATGTCATTTAATTTTAACTTGTCCTTAACTCATTTATACAGTCGGCCCTCAGTATTTGTGGGGGTTACGTTCGAGAGTCCCAGCAAATAATAAAAACCATAAAACTATGTTTTTTATTCATATAATCAGGGTGCGCCTGAGGTACAAAGAAGCACCGGGGTGGGGAGGGGGGGGGGGAGAAGGAGTGATTCTCTGCAATGATTTTAGTAGTAATGTATATTTATTGTCATTTCTTTTTCATTTTTTTAAATATGCTGGAGTGTATTGCCAATGCTTCATCTACCAACTTTTCTTCATGTGGGAGAATCGGTATTACCATGTGTTATTTCTTTGTCAATGTAATAATCCACTGAGGATTCAAATTTGCGAAGCCCATCCGTTATATTGCTCATAGTGAACTTGTGTCTCCCATTTCTTCATCTTGATTAAGTACCATGTACAGCGAGTCTTAAATGCTCACATCATATCCTGATCAAGAAACTGTACAATATGTTGTTACAATTATAATTATTTCTGGTCTGGGTGATAGATTCATTAACACCTTAATGATGCGCAATTGACTTAGTTTTGTCAAATTCTTCTTGCAGTTTTCTTTTTCTTTCAGAAAAACTTCCGGAAGTACTAGAAAAGCTTAAAAAGCCATTGTTACCAAATACAATTCATATTTTGTTCTGATACCAGAAAAAACACGGGAATAGTGTTTTTCCATGAATGGAAAGACGACTGCAAATACCAAGGGCAGACTACATTTTTTTTCTAATGATGAGGACACAAGAATTATTAACTTACTAAAGCAAACACATTCTTCTTTCTTTGATTTATTAATGGTTGAACTGCCTCGTTTAGAAACAATGCATGGTCTAATATCCATGTGAGTATTTGAGCCAGATACCACTCAGGCTAGAAAATCAAAAGTTTTTATGAAGCTCAAGCATATTTTAAATAAAAACATTATAAACTTGAGAATTCTAATAATTAAATAAAACAAAAACATAATTTGATTAAAAAAGAGGCTCTTGGGACAAAAGGCTATATCATACGTATGAGTTTATTTTGTCAATATTTCCCAGACACTAGTGGTTGGTATCATCAAAAGATAACTAAGTTGCATTATTGGATATTTGCATTTGATGATTCATTCTCAGCTATAAGTTCAAGATAATAACCGCTGCATCAATGATCACAGTGTGTACTATAGATGCTGCACTACTTTGTTCTGTTTTGATTGGTCCTTTATGAATATTAGATTGATGCATGATGCTCTCAACAAGTGTCATTCATAAATCTAGAAAGATGCAGTTTGACAAGAGAGGGGCCAGAAATATGAATTGTTGTCTAGCTGACTTTGTTGGTAACCACGGAATCTATAATTTGACTAATTTTATTTACATATTTCAGCTTGATCTTTTTTTTCTAACTTTGGTTGAAACTAATAACAGCTAAATAGTGTGAAAAGAAAACTTTTTCTTTTGAAAGAAAATCACTTTTTCTTTTTATACAAGCACTTCAAAAACATTTCTCCAAATATTGGTAAGGGCACCAAATATTTTGGTTCTGAATGCCTTTAAGCCAAAAAAGGCAATAGATAGAAAGTGAGGAGGAAGGGGCTGTACATGGTGTTCTACTGTGGACCAATGGTCAGGTTCAAACCCATATCGTCACCACAGTGGTGGTCGGCTGAAGTTTGTTTCCTGTTGTTCCCAACTTTGAGGTGCGAATGCAAGCCAATCTCCCCGTTAAAAAGTCTCGCCACAGAGAGCAACAGGCATACGACAGTAAAATCTTCAATCCTTCTATTTCACTCATAGTTTGAAGAATAAGAGGCAGATGGCAGCACTATAATAAGCATTACACAGAAACAAGCTTCACATTAGGTTCACAACATGGACACGCACATTCCAACATGTACCGATCCGTTAGAAGTTCTGCTGAGAAATATGGATGAGGTGCATGTGTGGTTTAGTAGTGGACCGATAATTCTTAGAAAGTGATATCAAGAAAACTCTTCATTTTTCATTTTCTTTTTGCATCAGATTTGTTGAATGAGTCACAAAATCACTTTAAGAAGCATTTTCATGTTTTAAAATTGAATCTTTCCAACAGATGGCACTACAGACACATTATTATTTGTTCTATTCTTTTTTTTTATTTTCATTATACAACAAATAAATACAATAAAACAAAAATATCTCATGTTAAATTATTTTTGAATTTATTCATTCCTATTTCTGAAATTTAGTTATCAATTGTAATGTTCCTCTGTGAAAATGAGTTGAGATTAAAGTTTTAAAAAATATAAATAAGAAAAAACATTGATAAAACTCTAAAAATATGAATAAGAAATTTTCTTTAAAATATACAGAATATATAGTTTTTAAAACTATGCAAATTTACTTTGTCAATTTTGTTTGTTTGCATCTTTCCCATGAAGTGGAATAAGAACCTCTTACGAAGAGGCTCAAACATCAATTGCAATGGTAAGAGAAAAGTTTGAATTTCACCAGAAGTACTTGAAAAATCATCTCTGAGAACAATTGTTAAGAAATACATCATAAATGAGCAAGACATACAGTAAAAAATCACAAGTTTCCAACTTCGAGGAGTGAATGCCAGCCAATCTCCCCATTAAAAAGTTTGGCCACAGAGAGCAACAAGCCTACAACAATACAATTATTCAATCATAACACTTCACTCATAGTTAGAAAAATTGATGGCAGACGGAAGCACTGCACACAACAAGCATTACACAGAAACAACTTCAGGTGTCAGGTTCACTACATCTCTATCATACACATTCCAACATGTACCAATTCGTTAGAAGTTCTGTAGGTGAATATAGAAGAGGTGCATGAGTGGTTCAGTAGTAGTAGTAGTAAAAAATCACAAGATTACCATTCCATGCCTGGACCATGGAGACAGGGACTGAATGTTTGTAAGAGAAAGATTCACTGAGATATTCAAATTCAAAAAATGGAGGAAAGTTGGGAAAAAATAGTTCTAAATGCGAAAAAACTGTTTTACCCGCATTTAATGCTGTTTTTTTCCTAACTTTTCTCCAATTTTCAAACTTGAATAGCTCAGCGAATACTGCTGTTCAGGAATGTAGAATATTTTTTTGTTGGCATCAGGAGAGACAGGGCAACACCTTTCCAATCGGGAGGACAGGGAATCCGCATAAAAAGTTTCTCTAATTGGAAGTATGCCTCTAGGACCAACACAGTTTACCAGTAAAATGCTATACGCCCTGTTACCTATGCACCTTGTATATCTCATAATCCATATCAATTCAGTTTTTTGGTGTATTAAGGCACTTTTGTGTACCAAAAAATGTGTGGAAACAGAGGATTGTTTTGCTTTTGCAGTAGCAGTGAGAAACAGTTCATGAGCTTAGAACTAGTCGAGGTAATGATATCACATTTCAATTTTATACAAGGTTATACATATAAAAACACACATTTAGAAAAATTTGTAAAGAGGAAAACAGGATACGGTAATTGAATATCCAGTAGAGTGTCGAACAGACAGTTAAATTTTGACATGGCATCTGGAGGAGTTGGTTTCAATGAAGGAGCAGATCTAAGGAATGGCCAATTGAGAACACTGAGCACATTTTGGAATTCTCTGAAATATTAAGAAATTAGATTAGATATGTTATGCTAAATCACAAACGCAAAAAATTTAATAGTAGAATTTATGCTTTATTTGTCTTCTTTTTTCAAGAATTTAAGCACAAATTTTTTGGAATAGTTGAAAAAATAAAATAGTGTTTCTAAAATTTGATACCATTAACATTAAATTAACAGCAAATTTACTCTTACGGCTCTATCTATAGCATCGGATGTTCTAATTTTTTTAGTGTGGGGGGTTCATAAAATCTCTTCAAAATCTGGCTTTGCTGGAGTTTAGGAATGTTTAATCATTGGTTCAAACTGGGAAAAAACTTAATGCACACAATAGTAATTGCAATCAACTCATAATAAGTCACCGTCATCAACCATTTTCAATCCACTGCTGGATGAGGGTTTCCTCTGAATTTTTCCATTTTATTCTGCCTGATGCTTTAGCCATCCAGTTGACTCCAGCCACTTTTCGGATCTCGTCGATCCATCTTGTTTAGGGATGCCTTGTGAGACATTCAACACCACGGGAATAAAAATCCAGGATACTTGTGGTCCATCTGTTGTCCTGTCTTCTTGCAATATGTCCAGACCATTTCAATTTCAAATGTTTAATTCTTTCTAGGATATCATATATCTTTGTGTGGCTTCTTATCCAAGTGATTCATTTTCTGTCTTTTCTTGTGATGTCTAACATCTTTCCATGCTCCTTTGTGTTGTCTGTAGCCTTTGTATCGTCTTGCTTGTGAGTGTCCATAAGTCATAAGTAGCTCCATAAGTCAGCGTTGGTAGTACACACTGGTTACAGATTTTTCTTTTCAGGCATAATGACATGTGGCTCTTCAGAATTACACAGTTTTTGTTAAAAGTGCTCCATCCAATCCTGATCCTTCTGTTTATTTCATTAATTATTTCATTTTCCATGGTAATTCCTTGTTACAGGTATACATAGCTTTCTACTTCTCCTATCGCTATGTTGTTGAGCAAGATCATCTTCTTCAACACAAAGGAGTTCAACAAAACGTTAGTCTTTTGCAAATTCATTTTCAAATCCACCTGAATACTTGCCTTCACCAGTTCTTGTATCATTTCATCTATAATTATTGCTGATGATAACAATGTTGTCAGCAAAATGCAACTGGTTGAGAAAAATTCCCCATTTATTTTAATTCCTTTCTCATCCCAATCCAGTTTCCTGAATACTTCTTCTAAAACAGTGGTAAAGAGTTTTGGTGAGATAGTACCACCCTGTCGGACACCTTTCGCAAGTTTAATCTTTGCTTTTCCTTCATCAAAACAAATGCAGTTGCTTTGTGATATGTTTTCTTAATCATATTGATGTATGTCTTCTTTATCCCAATTACTTCAAAAGCATATTCATGTAAAGAAAATCACCTTTATATGCTATCTTAACTGATTTTTGTTGGTTTAAAATGATTTTCAAAGTTAGTAACCCACAATTTTTTCTAAAGAGATTCCTTGTACCCCAGCCGAAATTCAGGTGCCTCCTTCAAAGTCAATCCTGAATATGCTCCTGATTATTTTGACTTCTTTTGTGATAGATAGGACAACATAAATATTTTTTTGTGATTTGTGTACTATGATCTACATATATCTATTTTTTAATTAGATTACATAAATGAACGTCCAAATATAGCAAACCAAATGTTCAATTTCTTGAAATTTGTTAAGGTTTGACCGTATATCTTCTCCCCTCCCCCATTCGTAAAAAATTAAAAAAATAATGAAGTAAATAATAAATAAATGAACAATTAACCAAGACCTACTTTTCAAATTTTTCTTTTAGTATGTTAAACCAATATAACATGGTTTTCTCTGCATATAAAACAAGGTTCTTGCACTTTGACAACTTTAGCTTCGCCCACATTTCCTTTAGGGTCAAGAAATGGACTGTCATATCTGATGAAATTTCTTCCTTTGCAGCTTCTTCTAAAAGGTCACTAAAATAATCAGGAAAAAAAGAAATTCTTTTTAGATGTAAAAGAAAATTGATGTATTCGTGCTTTAAGACTTGAATATTAAGATCCCCCCCCCTCCCCCCACCATTTATACTAACTTGGGCAAATACATATCTTTCCTAGGAGAAAAAAAGTGGTTGGACACATTTATGTATCTTAGAATGCTAAGATAAATTTGTCAAACCACTAAAGATATAATAAAAGTGAAGAAATTACTACTTAATGACTCATACATTTCCTGCATTCCATTTCAGCCCATACTCATGGCTCTCACATCCTGGAGCAGGGCCCTAGACTGGAATATTTTACGGGCCTCCTGGTCAGACTTTGCACAGGCCCTTCTGCAGTTATTTGATATCATGAAAATTCAAAAAATAATAAGAATTGTCCTGGGCCCCAGGGCTAGACCCACCAGCCTCACCTTTATGGGGGCCATGCAATACTGGCTGTGCTACAAAAACCAATGAAAAACATTTGCTAGAATTCACAGCACCTTGAAGTTCGCATCTAACATGCATGTCTACAAAACATCTTAACCCTAGATAACTAAATATTTGTCTAATAGACTACTGAGTAACACTGATTTAAGTTTAATTATCTGGGATTAATTCATCTTAAGAATATGTTTCTTTTTTGCACATGTGTATATCTTTTAATTGTATTGCTTTCAAAAAGTATGTTTGTTTCTAGTAGTACATTTCTCTTGTTGTTTTTTCAGGATTTTTGTATTTATAAGAAATATACAGTGGTACTTCGCTACAATGATCAATCCCTCTACAATATTTTTTTAGATTTATTAACTGCTGCAATGATGGTTTTTTTTTTATATTTTGCTCAAAATTCTCTTTTCAATCTATTTTTAAATTCCTCACTAGTTTTTTCTTTCAAGGGTGTTTAATAACATCAGCGTATTTTGCATTATCTACTGTCCGAAAGTGTTGGGTGAAGTTGTCGTGAAGTTCTTTCCCGTGTAGCACACAAAAGTGCTGTGCTGAAAACCACTTTACAGCATGTAATAATTAACTACTAAACCATACATGCACCTCCTTCATATTTCTCTCTGGAACTTGTGTAGTAACTAACTGAATTTTATTTATCATTTAATTAAATAAAACGTTTTGGGATAAATAAATACTTATAAATGTCTTTCATGGTGGTCCTAATAACAACGATTCACAAGAGATGCCAACAACAGGATAAATTTGATGGCGACCCGTCATTTCAACTTTTAAAGATGGGGGGGGGGGGAAAGAACATATATTTAATATATGTGTTTATACATATTTTTTCACCTTTTTTCCATTTCAATTGTATTTTCTAAAGCTGGGGGGGGGGGAAATAACTGCTGCCCGGATTTAAAATAATGAAATAGAAATGGATGGGGGAAGATAAAAATACAATGGAAATGTCAGAGAGACGATTTCCCCACCCCCATTAAATGATAGGCCTGAATGGAACTTTAATTTAGACGAGCATAATTTTTTCTGTCAATGTACTCATAATCTGTGTGAATCACTCGTATATCGAAACAAATTTTTTCATAGGAAATACACAGTGATCTTTCACATATACACCCCCTTCCACTTATATGTTTCTCTCAGTTATAAGACAATTTTCTGCACTTTCGGTGAAAGATATAGGATAATAATACTATTCATGTATACGCCACACTCTATCTTATGCGTCCTTTTCCTTGTTCCCTTCCACTGAGGCATAAGTGAGGGATCACTGTAATGGAAGCTAAGGATTTTTCCAAAATTATTTGTGCACGTAAAAATAATTGATGAAAATGACATTTAATCAACTAGTTGTTATCTGCTGACACACTGCAATCTTCTTTTTTTTCGCACATGACCTCAAAAAGAAATCTATCAAATGGATGGCACATGACCTCAAAAAGAAATCTATCAAATGACACTTTTGTCGCCTTTTGAAGAATTAAGAAGAAATGGGAAATTATTGCAATGTGGTTGGACAGATTCATTGTTCACTTTGCAACAGCTTTATTTTTTTCAGAACTGATTTAGTGAGGACAAAAATGTGAGTCAACCGGAATTATCTCCTGCAGTTACTCATACTGTGATTTGTTTTAATGTTAGAAAAATATTTTTTACAATGTAAAGTGTTCAAACTTCATTTTATCATACTTACTTTTTTTTTTCGATGAAGGAAATCCATCGCAAGTAACTATGTGCTTTCTCTAGTTGTTTCACGATATTCAAGTGATCTGAGAAAGCTTCTTTTACAGGTTTCAGTGCCTCGATCTCCTTCATAGCTATCTTCTGGAGATTAGAATTACGATGCTGCAAATCCTTGATTTGTTCTAACGTATTTGTGGCTGTCCGGTGGAATGCAGCATGCTGAGTTGCATCTCCAGTGAATTCAGGAAGCTGAAATCAACCAGAATCGCATTTCCATTAATCTTACAAACATCAATACTAATGCATTTAGAAAAATATAACAAATTTTTTATTTTAATATTGAATTGGGACACCCATACAGACCCATCAAACCAGAGGCATAATGATACAACAGCCAGACTGAATTTTAAATGAAGTAACTTCAACTCAATCACTTTATCATAGAAAATACTTAAAACATTTTAATGCCTTCCGTGAAAGTATGATCAAAAGAGGTAGCTTAGACTTTTATAGTATATAGGCTTAGAAGTCAATTGAATGAAACTTAATAGATTTTTAATAGTTAAATAGATTTTTCAAGACAGGATGAAAACATGTACCTGATTGTGTGGTAGCCAAAGAAGTGACCAAAGAAATTTGCACAGACACCCAATTTCTTGAGGGGGAGACAGACTGTCAGTGACTAAGATTTCAGATTGGCAAGTCACATAAAGCCATAATGACAAGGCGAACCAACATGCTTTGAAATGGTGAAATTTTCTTGTGTAGTGTGTCCTGTAACATATAGATGGTGTGCGCCTCCCTCATACCTCTTGTATGCTGCTTGTTTATAATCAGTAGGGCTAAGATTTTCATGTCTTTGCATATTTTATTTATTTTTTTGCATATTTCACTACTTTTACGTGATAGAGCATATTTTCGAAATTTTAAAGTATATTTTTTATATTTCATAATTTTCGATGAAAAGTAATTTTTTTTCTTGAAATTCCAATTCCGCTTCAGACTGGTTTTTCCAGTTTCTGCATTTGGAAAAATTTTGGAAAATTTGAATAGCAACATTCACTTTTATAGATTGCAAAGTGATCAGCACTATGAAAAACCATAAATAGAGTTAGAATGGTACCTACAGCATGATAAACACTGGCACTAGATGCAGACAGGGAAACATGTGAAAACAACAAATGCAAACCACATTTCCGCTGAAGGAAGTTCCTCACTGAGGGGTGAAACCAAAACCCCCCTGAAGAGATTTTCTTTCTTTGTCTACTCCTGTGCTGGTGTTTATGGTGCTACAGGTTCCATTTTAACACCATTCATGGTTTTTCACTGTGCCGATCATTTCACCACTTGTGTAAAAGTGAGTAAAGTACCATTGGAATTTTTCAAAATTTTGTTACTGTGACAGTGACCGCATGAGCTACAATTTTGGTTTTTTACATGAATATGTCTTTTAAATCATCTGACCATACTGGGAGCATTCACAAAAAGTTGTGTGACAAAATTCTTTTAACGTTCATATTTCAGGAAGTATGCAATGTAAGTCAAAAGCAGTGCCATCATCATATTGAAGGTACATTCAATGATATTACTCCAGTTTTGATATCGCCCCACTGCCTTGATTCAAAACAAATTGTTTTTCACTGTATCTCGAGCAGTTCACAACGAAAACAAACAACTGGTATAGTTTGTTAGCTATTCCAAAGGCAAAGCTGCTGATAATGACATGATTTCTTTATGCCAGTACCTATGACACGATTGAAGGCACAAAAAACGTATTCACGGCAAAACTTGTAGTATGCTAGACACAGCATACCACAATTTTTTCCTCTTCATTCTTGAGAACATACTTTGAAGCACCTATACCTCAAATTTCGTCTGTATCCGCTGATTTTTCCAGCTGCCATGGGTCTGTATATCCGCAAAGTTATTTTATGACCACTCTGTATCTATATTTCACTGCACATTGCTCAATTTAATCCACGTCATATCATCACATATGTCTTCATATTCATCTTAATCACTAGATTTCATGAATATAGATTTGAAGTTAGAATGGTACAAAGGAAAGATGTAAAAAATAATTTGAGAATTTGAAGAGGAGTTCATGAAATGATAATTTGAAAATTGTCCTAAATAGGCTGTTAGAAATAGTTGGACTTCAATGATCACATAGACATTTTATAAGTCAATGTGATCATTGAAGTCCAACAACAGTGAGAAATAAAAGAGCAATTGTATCATTGGAAAGATGAAGGAACTTCCAAACAAATAATTAGTGTTTTTATATAATTCAAAATTGTATTAATTTCTGTATTGAGTAAAAAGAAGGAAATGATTCAGTCAAAAAAATTAGTAAAATATTGAGCCATAAACTATATAAAATGTAGCTACCTTACAGCTGAGTTCTTGCTGAGATTTCTCGATGTCTCGCATAATTTTCTCGGCATCTTGAAATTTCGAGAGGTCGCTACCGAACTCCGAATTTAAAAACTCCGCAATCTCCCTCGAAAAATCATTTGCATCAGCCATGTTTACATTTCTTCAGTTTATTGACTTGACTTGACATTTTAGTTTCGTTACGGAGACTACAATCCGCGTTGTTGTGGTTGTTTAAAGATTTCATCATTTCGATAATTTTATCTTTCAAAATGTTCAAAAATCACTGAATACATATTTTATAGATATCATATGTGTAAACAAAATTATTTTCAGCTCTAAATATTTTTTTCCACAAATGATGAATACAGCTGGAATTATTACGCAATAATACGAAATAGAAAGTGGCAATGACGACAAGTAATATCATTGACGTAATTGAACGTGTCAACTTGTTCAAGATTTGTGAAGGCTATTGTATACATATAACTGGCTGTATGTAAACAGTAAGTTTTCGTTTTAAAAGTTTCTCATCTTATTATAATGTTATTATTTCATTTATTTTGAATGAATTATATTAGCATTCAACGTGATAATCAATTGCACATATATTTTTATTTCGTGTTGTATATGTACTTTTTTAATGTTGAATGATCCAATGTAGGGTAATTTGATTTGTTTCTTTTCTTCCCTCTTGAAGCCACATGTTACAAAAAAAAAAAAAATCTGCACAGTCAACGATATTGTTGATAAAATATTTCAGTTTTCGTTTCGACTGATAATCGGGATGTTATCAAAGGCTTACTAGATAATTTTTTTTGTATTGTTTTAAGTAGGGATGATTAAATTTGTTGTTTATGTTACATCATTGTGGTCCGGATATAAGCAAAAGTCCCCCCCCCCCTTTTTTTATGTTATTGCTGTTCTCATTTGAAACTTACAAACATGTGATTGATGTTCATTGAGGTTGAAGTTTGTAATTTTTCTAGTTATTTAATTATTTTAATGAGTAATTATTTGCAAAATTTTTGTTATTTATGTTGGAATAATATCATTTTCTCCCTTTTACTGTGTATGTTCATGTTCTTTCCCCATATATGCAATGTTTCCCTCTTTTGGAGACTTTCTTTTTTCTCGCCACTTTACGGCTGCTGTGTGATAGTTATTCTCTTTGCTTGTATTAAATGTTGTTCGTCTGACTAGACGTGTGTTTCGTTTCTCTCTCGTCGCCGTCTCTTTCCCTTCCACACTCTGCCCGCCCACAGGTTATGGGCACAGAGACATATCTTTTGAGACGGTTGCGTTTTCGATTTTTTTTTTTTTTTTTTGCGTGCTGATACGCAGTAGTGGTATCTCGTTTGAAGTTTAGTTTCCATTTGTTTTATCGTGTGCATCAGGAACCTTCGCAATGATAATGGCCAGCATCAAGGACAATATTGTCAAGCTGAATAATCAAAACTATTCGCACTGGAAATATAAACTTCTGCTAATGAAAGAAAATTTTCAAGAAAGTCATCGAAAACGACAAGCCGGATCCAGGTGAAGCGAATCGATGGACCCTCGATCTATGGGAGGAAGCCGACAGCCAAGCACAAGCGTATATTGGATTAACTGTCGACGATGATCAGCTCATCCACATCCGTGATAGGAAATCCGCGAAGGACATGTGGATCGCCCTGAAGGAGTATCACGAGAAGAGCACCCTCACCAACAAGGTTCACCTGATGAGGACAATCTGTTCCCTGAAGCTAAAAGGAGGCGGAAATGTTCCCGAGCACGTGGTCTGCATGCAAGAACTTTTTCTGAAGCTGAGGGACCTAGGCGAGGAATCCTTATCGGATAAATGGAGTATGGCCATGCTATTTAACAGCCTGCCAAGGAGCTTCGACCCGATGATCACTGTATTGGAAACACGTGCCGAAACCGAGTTGACGTTTGCTGTTGTCCAGCAAAAGGTCATCGCCGAATACAAAAGAAGGCAGCAACAAGCAGATCCAGCCAGCATCATCACCAAAAGAATGATAAAACTCGATCAAGTCACATCGACAAGAAAAACTCCATAAAGTGTTATTTTTGCAAGAATCCCGGCCACGTCAAGAACAGATGCAGAAAATACGTAGAGTGGAAAAGGAATCCGGAGAAACCGTCCAGGAGCTCAAGTGAAAATAAAGTGAGTGCCTCTCAACAAAAGGATACCCTGCTTTCACTAGGCATACGGTCGAAAAAGTGGATTGTGGATTCTGGTGCCACGCGACACGTGAGTAATGATAAATTTTTTCACGTCGCTAGATAACTCGTATAAAGATAATAATGAAGTCGCAAACGGTGAAACAGTTCATGTGCTAGGCATAGGTTCCGGGAATATGCTATTGAAAAATTTAGACGGTACTGTGACAAAAGTGTTACTTTCAAATGTATTGTATGCTCCTGATGTCGTCAGTAATCTAATATCCGATCGTCAGCTAACTTTGCATGATGCTTCCGTGAACTTTCATGGTGATTATTGTGAAATTCATAAAGATGGAAAGCAGATCGGTATTGCTGACTCTGTTGGAAATCTGTACAGATTACGGTTTTGTGAGTCACATAATGTAAATACAGTGACTTGCGTACACACATGGCATCGAAAAATGGGTCATAGAGATATAGAAACTATCAAGAAGATGCATGCTGAAGGACTTGTTCATGATTTGAAACTCATTAACTGTGGTATCAACATGTCCTGCGATATGTGCATGAAAGGGAAACTTTCGAGACTACCATTTCCCAAGAAATCCACAAGTGAGTCGAGCGCACCGCTAGATCTAATTCATATCAATGTGTGCGGCCCGATGCAAATGATCACACCAAGTGGAAAGCGATATGTTGTCAAGTTCATCAACGATTATACGAGGTACACTCAAGTACATTTGTTGGCACAAAAATCGGACGTATCCGAAGTTCTTAGCTGATAAAGGTGTGCAAACACAGCTAACTGTGGCTTATTCTCCACAGCAGAATGGGGTAGCAGAAAAGAAGAACAGGACTTTGGTCGAGATGGCACGTTGTATGCTGATCGATGCAGTCTTACCGAAGAACTTTTGGGGTGAAGCTGTGATGACGGCCAACTACATTATGAATCGTGTTCTAACTCGAGTAAAGGACAAAACTCCTTACGAACTGTGGACGAACAAGAAGCCTACCATCAAGAACCTACAAGTTTTTGGATCGAAGTATTTCGTTCATGTACCAACAGAGAGGCATCAAAAGCTCGATAACACAGTACAAATGATTTTCCTTGGGTACGACGAGGAGTCGAAAGCCTATCGCTACTACAACCAATCATTGGAAAAGGTCGTAATCAGTCGAGATGTCGAGTTCTGTGTAGAACATCGATCAAACGACAGCTTCGACGCGAGTGAAGATGATGTTCGTGAAACCGAACTTTCTGGCTCCGTGGAAATAAAAACTCAGGAGGAAAAATCCGGAGACCCTACTGCGGAGGATCCCAGAGGTGACGGATCCCGAATTCACGTTTCACAAAGGTCAACTAAAGGCATCCCTCTCAAGAGATTCAAAGTGATGAGAGCAGGTGATGACCACCGCATGGGGAATTTCTCCGAGAAATTGACGGATGAAGACAGCGATGATGAGGAACGTCCAACCTGCAATCGTATTCCTGACAGAATGCTATTCCTGCACTTCAATGACGGCTTCATTGTGCATCAAGCCAGATTGTACCATGGTGAAGATCCCGAAACATATAGACTCTAAAGTGAACCCATCCGACGGATTCACAAAAGAACTTGATATGTTGAAATATTAAGAAATGCTATGTTTATTTACGGGCTCAAATGAAGTGGGGGTGTTGGAATAATATCATTTTCCCCCTTTTACTGTGTGTGTTCATGTTCTTTCCCCATATATGCAATGTTTCCCTCTTTTGGAGACTTTCTTTTTTCTCTCCACTTTACCGCTGCTGTATGATAGTTATTCTCTTTGCTTGTATTAAATGTCATTCGTCTGACTAGACGTGTGTTTTGTTTCTCTCTCGTCGCCGTCTCTTTCCCTTCCACACTCTGCCCGCCCACAATTTAAGGTATTGTAGTATATTTATTATAATAGGTTGTATTGGGAAACAGACTTTTCTGGTTGTTTTGCAAATATGAACCTAAAGTATTACAGGGTTTCCCCCTAGTAGTAGGTTTGTTGCGTGTTATGCGAATCGCCCAGTACGACACAAGCTGATAGGAAAAGCAGTGTCTGTTTTCCTCTAGAGCGTAGAGCGCAATATACTTCATACCAGTGTTTTACTTCAGGCGTGATTGGCGGACTGCTTCCGGGAGTCAAATGCGATGTGCAGCTCACGTTTCGCTGATCTTTCCTTCATTTTTGTGTGGTGTTTTTGTTCCCTTTCCTTCAGACCAGAGCTTGCAGGAAACAGAACAGCTGATGCACCCCTCTGGAAAACAAAAATGCATAGCGTGATAAAGTTACATGTTTCTGCTGATGTGAAAAAGATCCTATTCAGTTCACGTGATGCAAAAAATCCATCTCCTAGGAAAAACCCGGCTTTAGGGAAAAAAAAGTTACCTTTCTCTTGGAAATGTTAATTTAATGTCTTAGAAGTAAGTAAGCCCTACAGGGTAGACGAAAAGTCAAAAAATTTCAAAAATTGATAGCAAGTCAATCAATTGGCATAAAAATGTGTGGTTTGCACTGAGACACTTATGGTCCAGTCTTTTTGTGATGAATTAAATAAGATTTAAATTTCACTCACAGGTGGTGCTGTAAAACGAAAAACCCAACATATAAAATGCAACACAAACAATGCACAATTAATGCACCAGTCATGTCAAGTTTTTTATCTTTTAGTCCAGAGCACAAGTAGCTTCGATCCAAATTTCAGTGACATTACCTTATAATAAAGTAGCACAGTGCCATTGCTTTGCATAGTAGACTCTGTATATATAATGATTATAGTCTTGCCATGTGTTAGTTTGCCCATCCAGCGTCTGAGTGGTGAGATGCTCATCTACCACCATGAAGGTTTATGTCAGGTCCGTGAGTTCGATCCTCAGGAAAAAACATAGATAACACGTTCTTTTCCAACAAACATGAGGCAACCACCAATGTATAGCACCTCTATTTCTGACCCAACTCTATCTGTAGTAAATTACTGTATGGCAATATGACTGGAGTTGGTGTGTGGTAAAGTAGTAGCAGTTTGGCCGTCCAGAAATTCGTCATTTTCAGGCTGGTTCCCCTCATGTTTGAGAGAGGTGAGGGAAACAGCATGTTGCTGTATTTCCAGATCCTGACTTTGATATGGGGGGCTGTTAGCAAAGCAGAAATTACCACTTGTGAGTGAAATTCGAACTTATTTTTTAATTTAAAAAAAAAAACTCAGCCATGATATGTATGTTAGTGCAAACCTCACCTTTTTATGTCAATCGGTTGACTTGTTCTCAATTTTTAAAATCTGTCTTGGACTTCTCGTTCACCCTGTATGTCCTGTGGATTTTGTGACTTTTTTATTAAAAGATATCTAAAGTGAAATGTGATTTCAATTTACGGGTGAATTATTTAGAAATGAAAAGTTATATTAATCTTTATTTATGCTTGAGGAGTAGCACTTTAGTCTAAAGAGAGCTCTTTAAGCAAGTATGTAACAGAAGAGGAAAAGAAGAAAATTCTATGTACATTATTGTAGTTCTTCAAAAAAGTGTAGTCACTTTCTTGTTCTTATTTTGTCCCATTCTCAGCATAATTTAAATATTGAATCATGACTTTTTTTAAATACTGTTTCAGGTGAATTATCAACTGGCTTATTAATGACAGTTTGCACACTTTGTTAAATCCTCTGGTAAATTAGAAATCGATGCTGTATTTTAAACATTCAGTTGATGTCACTTATTAGAATCCCAGATTATGTTATCGTTCAGGTATTGTTACCACTTTCGCTAAGTACGTAACCAATCAATACAATAACGTCGGGAAAAAATTTGTTTTTAATTATCAGCACTGCGGTTTGTTCATATAGTGTCTTTTTTTTTTTTTGTCGAAAGGTTTTCCTTTTTGCATATTCTGTAGCTAAGGTGGAACTAGACTAATTTTTTCTTCATATGTTATTGTTATCAATTTGCAAGACTATGTCGGAGTTCTGATGGCTCCCTTATTGACAAACACTTCCATACTTAGGTTCACAATGTCCTAATCAGGCCATAGTAACCACTATGATGAATGTGCCCCCTATGTATGTATGTAGAATTTCTTTTGTAATTTCTTTCCTGTAGTGAAGGAATGTGTAAGGTGAAAAAAGAAAAATCCCTTTCTTCAGTTCGTGGTCAATTTCTTTCAACTGACCACATTCACAGTGCCTTGGCTGGAAAAATTTCACATAGTAATCTTTGGAATGTATTTTACATTTTAAAAAGTATTGTAATTCATGGCACACATTAGACATTTCCCTTGTGTAACTCGTAATAATTTTTTTGAAAAAATAAAGGATTTTAGCTTTTTAAAGGGATAAAAATACTCGCTTTACAAAAATCATGAAAAAAAAGAGTAAAAAATGGGTTTTAATATTTTGAAACCAGAAATGTGGGAAAGAAAGACAGGGTTTTGTCTTATTTTCACACATCCTATTTGACCGAACGGACCATCATTGTATTTACAACCAGGATTTTTTTTTTCAGATGTAGGCCTATGCCGATGAGATCTCATTAAGTAATGTACGCATTAAACAATAAGTCTGAATCACCTGTGCAGAGTGAAAATTATAACCAATAATACTTTTTAATATTTTCACAGGTGGACTGCATCGAATGATTTTCAAGTTGCGGTTCGTCTGTAATGAATTGTTGGCCCTGAAAAATTCTATTTAGATATGGCAGCTGTAGTGGATCAGACACCAACGGCAGCCAGAAGGCTGGTCGACATTTTCGTTGAACCAGAAGTGCCGGTGAAGGTGAATAATGGAGCAGAAGTAGTGGATGGACTCAATGGAAAGGTGAGCTATGTTACTTAAATTATGAGTGTACTGTTACAATCATAGAATAATAAAAAATGAATTGTAAAATTGGTGTTGTTATATCTAAAAACTTTTTATTTATGTTAATTTACTGCTGTTTCTGAAAAATTTATACATTTCTGGAATTCAATCAAATTTTTATTTCGCCAGATTGCTCTTGTTAGCCCTTCTGCCGAACAATTTGATGCTTTGACTGCAAGATTACAAGAGCGTCTAGAGGCTGGTCATGGAGAAGCTATTTATGAAGTTGGGAGTGGTGGTATGTGAATGATTATTTTTTTCTCTTTCGTATGTAAATGCATTTCATGCAATTTCAAACTTGAAAATTTAATTCATTGTTTGAGTCTAAAATGATTAGTCTTAGACTCAATATCTTAAATTTTAAGATATTGAGATGATGATAATGTCAGTCTTGTATTATCAAAGAAACAGAACAGGTAGTGCAGTAGACTCACTAATCCAACACCTGTCAAATCTGGGTTATGCCGAATTAATGAAATCACTGGATTACTAGAAGCCAGTTGAAAAAAAAAAACTATTTAAATAATGAACTTGTGTGCATAGCAATGCACAGGGCCTAATTTTGAATGGGCAAGTAGTGAATTTGTCCACGGCATCCCCCCCCCCTTTTGATTTTGAGGTCCAAAGATTTAAAAAATATATATTTATTGACCAACGAAACATCTCTTTGACCTTAGTCCCATAATTTCTGCTTTGCTAACAGCCCCCCATATCAAAGTCAGGATCTGGACATACAGCAACATGCTGTTTCCCCCACCTCTCCCAAACATGAAGGGAACCAGCCTGAAAATGATGAATTTCTGGACGGCCAAACTGCTACTACTTTACCACACACCAACTCCAGTCATATTGCCGTACAGTAATTTACTACAGATAGAGTTGGGTCAGAAATAGAGGTGCTATACATTGGTGGTTGCCTCATGTTTGTTGGAAAAGAACGTGTTATCTATGTTTTTTCCTGAGGATCGAACTCACGGACCTGACATAAACCTTCATGGTGGTGGATGAGCATCTCACCACTCAGACGCTGGATGGGCAAACTAACACATGGCAAGACTATAATCATTATATATACAGAGTCTACTATGCAAAGCAATGGCACTGTGCTACTTTATTATAAGGTAATGTCACTGAAATTTGGATCAAAGCTACTTGTGCTCTGGACTAGTCTTTTGCTTGTGTTTGTTTGATGTCCACTATACTTCAGTTTCCCGCCAGGCTTTGGCATGGGAGCACTCATTCCTTGAGATAGGAAGTGGGGTGTGCCCGGTCCTTCAGTATTCAATAGGAGGAATGGTGAAGCATTAATTATTTTAAAAAGCCTGCAGATAAGGGTAGTAAATGACTAAATGACACTGCAGGATCTATGAGATTCAGGAGGCTTGACATGAATGCGTTTGATGTACAGACAACAGGTGGATCCTCACAAGCTGTTTGTTAAGATAGTGCCTATTGATTGCCTTGTGGCTTGTCATTGATTCTGTAGAAGAATGTGTATGAGGTACATGCAGGGGGTTAAGTAGTAGTAGTGAATTGCCATCACCTTTGCATCACTTAAGAGCTGAACAAATCACTCTAGTGTAAGCTTAAACTAAGTACGAATGTATGAGGAAACACTATGAAATATGTGTTAGATCGATCAGGGGTTCCTAGAGATATTTCAAGAATAAAAACCATAGGCCTATTAAATGAAGTAGTAGTAGATCTGTGATTTTTTCCACCCAGTGTATTGCTGCAACTTATGGTACCTCTGAAATGCCTCAAAATTTGTCTTAAGTTGTCCAGAGATATTTAAAACTCCCAATCACACACACACTGCAAATGTGGAAAATTTGGGAACTCAGATCACATATAGTCACTTGGGGGTATTGATTTTGTTTAATATTAGTTTATGTGACTGTGTGGGTTTTGCTTTCTTACTTCTGGCTGTGCTAATTAGCATATTTGTGATTACTACTTTTAAATTAGGCTGAATGGGAATCTTTTCACTGATTGAAAACAAAAAGTGTGTTTTTTCATTGATTCTATTGAATATTATCACTGTGTAAGAAGGTATATGTTAAAATGGATTTATTTATTTGTATTTACACATTTCTTATTTCTGATGAGTTAAATAAAAGTTTATGTTAGGACACTTGTGTCTTTTTAAAGCAGTTTTAAATAGTTGTTTGTTTTCAATATTTCAATTTTTCAGATGATGGGGTGGCAGGATTAACCGAAGAAGAAATGGAAGCATCAGTTGCTACTCTTCACAGCATGGCAAGCACACTGGAAGCTGATTGTGTATTACTGAGAAAACACAAAGTAGAAAATGGATTCATATCAGAATATCTTGTGAGGAAACGAGCAAAAGATAATGATTTTGTTGAAGTTAGGTGAGAATAGTTTTACTGTCTTTGATGCCCTCTTTCATGCACACCTCAAAAAGATATAAATATATTAACAGAAGGACCCACGTTTCATTCACCTACATGACCGGAGGTTGATTTTCACTACATACTCTTGATTTTTGTTACTATTACTTTTTTTAAATGAACATATCAGTATAGGGGAGAAGTACTGATATGAAAAATTGGATTTTTCAAGTAAAATTTCATCTCTTTTTATTTTTAGTACCTACCAAAAACTCATCATTGCAAAAATTATGAACTTTAACATAACTTCCGTTGAATTTGCACATCACGCTTTTTACATTTTTCATTATCTGTATTACATTAAAAATGCATTTTTTACTCACAGATTTCCTACCAATTGAAAATGAATTGCTTGTTTTATTATTGCATACCAAGATCTAAAAGTGCTGAATTTTTCTTGATACTGTAACACTTGTCAACAAAATTCTTAATTTTGAACAGATAAGGTTCTTTAAGCTCTTTAGCTAATTTCAACAAGAAGGATATAAAATTTTAAATTTCATTTCATTTTTTTGACAAATCAACCAAGCCAAGTCAGATTTTATAGAAAACGTGTATCTGCAATCTGCCTAATCATACTCACATGGAGCGCTTTTGAGTCATCTTATCAACATTATCAACACCATGCTTTGTTTTATTGTGAACCTCAACAGTTTCAGGAAATTTTTTTGCTCATTTTTAGAATATATATTTCTACATTTTGAATGTATGAGTATTTTGGAAGAGTATTTTTCTTTTTCCCTTAAACTGGGAAACATTCAGTATAAGAAAAAGATTCAATGTTTTCCAGTGCCTTTGCGTTGCATCAAATGTGTTTCACATAAAGAGGTCCTTGTTGAATTTCATGCGAAATTTTGTTTCGATTTTTTATTATTATACCTATTGAGGTAGTATATTCCATTGTGTGCAGTTTTTCAGTAAGTATTGGTGAAGTAAAAAATCCTTAAGTGGTCACATTTCTACAATCTTTCAAATAAAATTCAGTGATTTGCATTAATACATTTTTGGCAGAGCTAGAATTTTTATTTCATTAGTCTGTCTGTAAGAACACTTTCAATTAGCCGAAGCAAGCACATCTATATTGAAGGAAATATAATGCCATGATTCGACGAAATATTTGATATGTCATTTTCATATATACAACAGAATTGTCTATAACAGCACCAGTCAAATTGATTGGTCCTGGTCTTTTTACATAAAACTGAAAAGAAATTAGCTCTCTCTCTCTTTATATGTATATATATATATATATATAAAATAATTTCATTTTTTTTAAACTGATAGTTGAGCAGCATAATGTTACAGTAATTTTAGAAAAAGTTGTGAAATTTTAAAATTTTCAGCATTCTAAAAAAAATTTGAAGCAAGAAAATGAAAAACGGTCAAAATAGGATCCTTCTAGTGTTAAGAGTATATACACCCACACACCCGTGCAAAGCTTTCTGGCATGCATCGAATCATCAGAAATTCCTCATAGTAATGTTTATAAGGTGCATGTGTGGTCTTTAACACTCTATTCTCTTCCCTATAAAATTTATACAGCATATAAAAAGTTAAAATTTATTACCCTAAGTTCAGAGTGGCATCCTATCGCATGTCAAATTCCAAGTTAATATATACTTGAGTTTCTCTCATAACGAAATGTTTACTACACTTATGGATAAATATAGATTTTTGTACATAAAAAGAAAAGATAAACATCCCCTGGAAATATGCTTTAATATTTCTTTTATAGCAAAAAATAGAATGTGAGACACTTATTTTTGGAGGCGAATTGTAATAAATTGTCTCTAACTTGTTTCTGTTCTAGAGTGGCAGTTGTGGGAAATGTTGATGCAGGCAAGAGTACATTGTTAGGGGTTCTGACTCATGGTGAATTGGATAATGGCAGAGGATTTGCCCGCCAGAAACTTTTCAGGCATAAGCATGAAATGGAATCAGGACGAACATCCAGTGTTGGAAATGACATTTTGGGTTTTGACAGCTGTGGCAATGTGGTCAATAAACCGGACACTCATGGAGGACAATTGGATTGGGTGAAAATTTGTGAAGCATCTTCCAAAGTGAGTAATGTGCTGTTCTTTTTCTCTATTGTCATAATGCTGTTACTTGAAGACATGATAGGAAAAAATAAGCAGCATTTAAAGAGTTTTACATTTTTCAAAGACTCATCTCACATATCCTACAGAGAAATTTTATTTAGCTGGAAAACTAAATTTTTCTACAGTGAAAAGTGTTTCTTTGATCCCTCTTTCTTTCAGAGTTATAATTATTATTGATCACAATTTTCTTTGATTCACAGGTGATTACGTTTATTGATTTGGCTGGCCATGAGAGGTACTTAAAGACCACCATATTTGGAATGACGGGTCACCTTCCTGACTTCACAATGTTGATGGTGAAAAATTAATACTTTGATATCTTGAATTTTTTTGTTACATTTTTTTACGCATGTACTCTCATACAAATTATATACAGTCAATGATTATTTTTACAAACCCATAAAGACTTGATAATTAGTTTGTAAAATGGAAGAAATGAAAAAAATGCAGGAAATAAAAAATGATTTAGTCAGGGTATGTTTTGGTAAGTATAAGATTCCATAAAATTGATGTAGAATAACATGCAAATCTTGCTTCTCTGAAATATTTTCCGTATGGTGGAACGCCATAGAAACGATCTTTTGCTAATCTTTGATTAGAGGACTCAATGTAATTTTTTGAATCCCATACTTTTTGCCAATTTTTGTTTTTTTAAAAGTTCACACACATTAATTTTTTTCAAAATATTTTTTTTTCATCCACTGTCGCAAAATCCTCCTTTCATGCAGAATTTTTTTCGTTTTGTTAACATTGTGATGAGGAAAGTAGATGAACAGCAGTTGGCTCAAATAGAGTTTGATCAACTTGGAAATGGCCTACTGATAATCTAATGCAGCGGTTCTCAACCAGTGCTCTGCGGAGCTCTTGGGGCTCCTTGTGCGCTCCCCAGGGGCTCTACGGCCATTCGAGAAAAATGAAAACAGTAATTTAAAAAAAAATAATTATAATTACTTTAGAATAAAAATAAATCAGTAATTTTGCTGAATAAGTAAAAAATAGGTCTACGGGGCTCCGCTATAGAAATTATATGCCAAAAAGGGCTCTGCGAGTCGAAAAAGGTTGAGAACTGCTGATCTAATGTATCCTACTATTTCTGAAATCACCAGTTCATCCAATCGTAATGCATAAAAGAATGAATTATGCTGTCAACGCATCTTCAGTTCATGGTCACACCCACCAACAATCAAACCCTCCTTTCTGGCAGGTGTTTGCAAAACACCTGTATGCTAGCGATTGATTCTTCAGATACCTAGAACGTTTGAATTGGAGTTTACTTTTGATTACAACGAACTTGGGAAGTGTCTTGAATAAAAAGGGGAAGGAAAAAAAGTTAGTAAAATAGGGAGTTGATAGAAATGAGGACCAGTTTGTAAAAAAAGGGAGTGTTTGTGAATTGGAGGGGCGTAAAATTGAGCATTGGCTATATCTCCGTATATTTCGTAAAAAAAACATAAGTTAACTCCAGTGGTCTGTTATCTTATTTCAGGTCGGTGCTAACGCAGGCATAGTTGGTATGACAAAAGAGCATTTGGGCCTTGCTCTAGCGCTCAACGTTCCTGTTTTTGTTGTTGTTACTAAAATTGACATGTGCCCACCCAATGTTCTTCATGACACAATGAAGCTTCTTGTGAAAATCTTGAAATCACCCGGTTGTAGAAAGATCCCTGTCATTGTACATTGCGAGGATGATGTTATTGTGTCTGCTACCAATTTTGTTTCTGAGAGGCAAGTTTTTTTTCTCATGCATTTGTATGTTGCATATATGTATAAACATGCTAATTTTTTTTTTATTCATGTTTATTGCATTAATTTTATGAAAAATTCTGTGCATTTTGAAATTTCTGGCTTGAATCATGTTTCTTCTCCTCTAGAGGAAATATTAATGATTTCTTTTCCTTGCTTAGGTTATGTCCAATATTTCAAGTTTCAAATGTCACAGGGGAGAATCTCATTTTCCTGAAAATGTTTTTGAATTTACTATCCACTAGAATTCCAAATTCTGACTCTGAACCAGCTGAGTTTCAAATTGATGATACTTATTCTGTACCAGTGAGTTTCAAATTTTTTAGTTGAAAGTTTCTTGTCTTACATATGACAAAGTGAACAAATGAGCCATGAAATCATGGCAATGAATGAACGAATGTCAGAACTTTGTCACTGGACTTATTTCATTGCTGAGACCTCTTCCTGCTCAGCTTCGTGGCAGAGTCCAGAACACTTTATTTTGAGTCAAAAAAGTCAATGTTTCTTTTATGTTTACAGGTTGTTATGTTTCTCTTTCTTCTATATCTCTACAGGGTGTTGGAACTGTTGTGTCTGGAACAACATTGAAAGGTAGGATTCGTCTTAACGATATTCTGATGTTGGGTCCAGATCCATTAGGTCACTTTTCTGCTGTTGCTGTCAAATCCATACATCGTAAGCGCATGCCTGTCAAAGAGGTCCGTGGCGGTCAGACAGCCTCATTTGCTTTGAAGAAAGTATGTAAATTATTTTTAGTAATTAGTTTTTGCTGTCTAATGTTATGACATTTAGTCATTTGGGAAGACTTTATTTTGTGACTATATATTTTTTCACAGTGTTGCATTCATTCTTCCATTTCTTTTACACATTAGTTACCAAATTTATACAAATACAACGCAGATTAGACACAATTAGATGATATGTAACATCCAAATTTTCTTATCTGAGTCTGTTGTCACAAATATATAATCACAAATATCCTTTAATGCTTTATAATTGTTTGCCCCTAATTGTGTTGCAATCAGAATGGCGTAATTAGAACAATCAAAAATCTAGGCTGCGGTGGTTGATTTCCCTGTGAGAGTGTGGTGGAGTACAAACATGCTTTTAGACCTATAATACAGTTTTTTGTTATGCTATCTGGGGAGATAACACTTAGTTCTGATGTTTATTGTAAAAATTTCTCAATTGCTTTGCAGATCAGAAGATCTGATATCCGAAAAGGAATGGTGATGGTTTCTCCTGCTCTTAATCCTCAAGCATGTTGGGAATTCAAAGGCGAAATCTTAGTTCTTCACCATCCAACAACTATTAGTCCTAGATATCAAGCTATGGGTGAGTTTATTCAGTTTGTATTAACTTATTTGCTGTTCTGTTAACAACCAAATAAAATTCAATGAATTTCTAAGAAAATATTATGCTGTCAAATCTGGTTTTTTCCAACTTAGTGTGCACAGTCTCCCATTTGAAAAAAGTCTTTCTGCAGAGAGTAGGTAGACCTCCAACATGTGATATTTATATCTTTCCCTTCCAATGTAGAAGACAGATGGCAGTATTTCTTGAACATGAAACATGCATTACTCTGACATCATGAATACATTAGGGCCTCACATACATACACTCAGAACACGTTTTATCATGTACCAATCCATTAGAAATTCCCGAGAGGAATGTTCAAAGTGCATGTACAGTTAAGTAGTTATTAAATTCTGTTATAGCGAGAGTACATACTCATTGGTCGGAACTGAGAACGAATGAAATAGAGATAATTATAATTTGTAACAAACTCTTAGAATATTATTATTTCTCCATTTTCTATTTAATATTTTAATTATTGCATCACAGATTTTTTTTGGTAGGTGGGCTATGCTAACTTTTTTTTGGAAGACTACTCATGTTTTCTTATTAGATTTTATATAACAAGTTAAATGGTCAGCCCCCTTGAAATTCGAGGCATCCATAAGTTTATTTACAATGAATCACAGAATTTTATTTTTCAAAGCAAACTAGTTGGGTCTTTAGTTTCGTTGGCACAGTGCGATATACAGTTGATTTTTATTAAGATAAATCATAGTTAAGTTCTGGCTGTGTGTATAATGGATTCTGATCGAGACATTGCAAACCTGTCAAGAATTCATATTTCCTTTTATTTTTAATGTTGGTTTCATATCAAAACATTTCGTGTTCAAGTTTTCCTGCTCAATAGTTTTATTGTATGGTTCTAGTGATACCATCTTGAATCCACTGTATCCAATGCATTCAGCTTTTGCATTAACAACTCAAATTTGATTGGTGTTTTTTCCCTTTCATTTTATTAATATGCACTTGTGCATTTTTTTATATTTTGTTTCACAGTGCACTGTGGGAGCATCCGACAAACAGCATCGATTCTCAGTATGTCCATGGAGTGTCTCAGGACAGGTGATAAAGCTATCGTTCATTTCAGGTTCATAAAAAATCCAGAATACCTTAGGGTTGGAATGCGGATGGTGTTTCGTGAAGGCAGAACCAAGGCTGTTGGCAACGTGATTCAGTTGATACCGAATGCTGCACCGGCGAGTGTTTACATGCGCACAAAGCCAAATAAGATGAAACCGATGAATTCTAACCCCAATGATATCTCACGACAGGAAAATGAACCGAGAAAGCCAAGCAAACGTAGTCATGGTTATCACAGGAGTCACAGAGTCATATAATGTAACAGACATTCAAATGTTAGGGTTATTATTTTTTGATTTTAATGTTTCATTTGTTTGCAAATCCTTCTCTATTTAAGTATGAAACCAATTTCGATTAACAAGCACAGCTTGCATGTGAAGACGTATTTGATACTACATCAATGTCATATACAGTCTATTCACGCAAAAAAAAAAGTTTGGATCAGTCCCGTGAATCATACTGAAATAACATTTCAATATAGTTACTTTTGTAACATTTAAAAAAAAGTTAGTGATGTGACTTCTGAGATGACCACGATCATTCGAGATGACTTGAATCATTTAATGAATTTGTATTGATTATAAAAAAGCTTAAAAAATAATAATTGTCATAATTTTCTTAAATTTTTTCAGCTACCCGTAAAACGTGGGATGTTTCATAATTATTTGAACTGATTTTTTTTCTTGAGAATATGCAGCTCAAAGTGGAAGCAATAGCATTTGTTCATAATGTAAATTACACATTTGTCAGGAAATGTATGCAACAATGTATATTCTTCAATCCTTGACATATGTAAATATCGGTGACCTAAAACTGACTTTAACCGTGAAGTAATCTTTTTTTTTCTCTTGAGTAACGCACATTTACCTGGCTTTTAATGGCATTCAGCTTAATGTATTATAGTAATTGCACACATTTTAATGTTGAATGCTGATCATCATTATATTTTAGTAAAAACAACATTTCTAGTCATTGGTTCCACCATCTTTCATTTTTTATCACCTTCCAGAATTTCGTTCCTTAAAATTCTGGTATGAGAATTGAGCTAAATTTTCATAGAAACGACACATGTTTACTTCACCTCACATCAGATCGAAGCGGTTTGAATAATCATGTCATTTAGTTTATAGGCACATTTTCCCTAACTTTTTCCCCCTTTCATAATCTGAATTTAATAGCATAAAAATAATAATCTTGGTGATATATTCATTTGTAGGAGTATCAGTATTGTTTCGTTGGTAATAAATTTTCAAAGAAATGTAGAAAAATTTCGGTTCTTATGAAATCTTTTGTTGTGCAAAGAAACTTATTTAAAAAAAAAAAAAAAATCTTATTTTCTCTTTTCGAAAGTGAAAGATAGTGTATTGTATTTCATTGTAAACTAGAAAATATACTTGGCTTAAACTTTACCTTTTTCATGAAACCATTGAGTATTTGCGAGAGGAAACCAATGGGAATTTCTGTGATTGTTTTTTTTTTTCTCTTTCCCTTACCACAATAATGACTCAACCATTGTAATTGTATGTCTGCGAATTTGATTGTTCTACAATTGGAAATTAAAAGTCTTTCAAAATAATTCTTATGTCTTGATTAGTTTTTGGTAATTTTTTAGATTGAAAGTTTGATATGAGGCAGGGATGTACAACCTTTTCAATTTGTGTGCCAAATATGCAGTATTTCTGCTGCTTGAGGCCAGAAACTTGTATGTAAAGATTTATCACATGATCCATATTTTGATTTAAAGATTAATCCCAGACCTGCATGGAACATTCCTGTAATTTTGGTCATCTCAACATCTTTTTTTATTAAAATGCAGTTTTTTTACTTATTTTTAACAAAGCTTAGTTGAATTTTTGAAATCAAGAATTAGGATTGTATTCGTGACTTATAATTGTATTCATGATTGTAATTATGATTGTATCATAATTAGTGAAACATATTCATCTCATTAATTTGTCCATCATATAATTTTTTTTATAATAGATTTTTATAATTTTTTTAAGATGGGAAGCGGGGTGTGTCCGGGTCCTTCAATGTTCAATGGTGAATTACCCTTACAGTACCCATCATTTTCAGGGAATCACAATTTTTCAGCAATTTTAGCAATAGTTTGCAACTTTCCTTGTATTTGAAAAAAATTTTCGGCTGTAACTGGCAACTTTGGACAACTTTTTTTTTTTGCCTTTGACAATTTTTTTGGCTGTGAATGTTGACTTTACTTGCCTTGATATAACTTTGTTGGTGTTAGCAGGTCAGAGGTTGTGCACCCCTGATATGAAGTGCTCAGTGGCACTCACACAGTCTGGCTAAAAATTTTTAGGACTGATTCAATAAAAACTTTCAAGGTTGTGCTTTTTTTTTTTTTTGCGAATGGAAACATGTAGTATATTCGTAGTCGCTACTTTTCATTGATAATACCAACTAGTATCAGTTGTTGACCTTACCGCGAAACAGTGTTTTGAATCTTGAAATCTGTTATAATGGAGCCATGTCAAGAATATAAGTGCAATAGTTTTTTTTAACCCTTCACAATGTCGATATAAAATCTGACATTGTGAAAAGTAGAATAAAAAGGAAATTATAATAAATTGAAAGTATAAATGTAAAATAATAAATAGTTATTATGTAAATTATTTTGTAGGTCATTTTAGAGTTCTAATTAAAGACAAAAAAAAACAAATTTTTTGAAACAATTAGTTCAAAACAAATTATCTAACCTGGTACTTTAAAGTACCGTCAGGATGTAATGGGTTGAAAAAAATAATCAGCAAAACTTATCAAATGATGCCAAATGTAAACTGAAGAGCCAAAAAAACTGGTACAGGCATGAGTATGCAAATAAAGGGATATGGAACCAATCAGAGTACGGTGCTGCGGTCGGCAACGCCTATATAACACAAGTGTCTGGCATAGTTGTTAGATCGGTTACTGCTGCTACAATGGCAGATTATCGAGATTTAAGTGAGTTTGAACGTGGTGTTATAGTCGGCGCACGAGAGATGGGACATAGCATCTCCGAGGTAGCGATGAAATTTGGATTTTCACGTACGACCATTTCAGGAGTGTACTGTGAATATCGGGAATCCGGTAAAAAATTAAATCTACGACATCGCTGCGGCCGGAAAAAGATCATGCAAGCACGGGACCAACGACGACTGGCGAGAATCATTAAACGTGACAGACGTGCAACCCTACCGCAAATTGCTGCAGATTTCAATGCTGGGCCGTCAACTAGTGTCAGCGTGTGAACCATTCAACGAAACATCATCGATATGGGGCTTTCGGAGCCGAAGGCCCGCTCGTGTACCCTTGATGACTGCACGGCACAAAGCTTTACGCCTCGCCTGGGCCCGACAACACCGACATTTGACTGTTGAGGACTGGAAACACGTTGCCTGGTCTGATGAGTCTTGGTTCCAATTGCTTCGAGCTGATGGACGTGTACGGGTATGGAAACAACCTCATGAATCCATGGACCCTACATGTCAACAGGGGACTGTTCAAGATGGTGGAGGCTCTATGATGGTATGGGACGTGTGCAGTTGGCGTGATATGGGACCCCTGATACGTCTAGATACGACTCTGACAGGTGACAGGTACGTAAGCATCCTGTCTGATCACCTGCACCCATTCATGTCCATTGTGCATTCCGACGGAGTCGGACAATTTCAGCAGGACAATGCGACACCCCACACGTCCAGAATTGCTACAAAGTGGCTCCAGGAACACTCTTCTGACTTTAGACACTTCCGCTGGCCACCAAAATCCCCAGACATGAACATTGTTGAACATATCTGGGATGCCTTGCAACGTGCTGTTCAGAAGAGATCTCCACCCCCTCTTACTCCTACGGATTTATGGACAGCCCTGCAGGATTCATGGTGTCAATTACCTCCAGCACTACTTCAGACATTAATCGAGTCCATGCCACGTCGTGCTGTGGGCTCACACGGCCCGACATGATATTAAGCAGGTGTACCAGTTTTTTGGCTCTTCAGTGTATATGGTGCTAAGTAAAGCCTCTGAGTTTAGGCACTAAAAATGGCCAAAACAGGCAGACAAAAGGCACTCAAAATGCCAAGTTGGCACTGAAAAGGCATTACAACGAATGGAAGAAAAAAAAACTAAAAGCTAAGGTATTAAAGGTCCGAAAACCAGCCAAAGTTTGGTTGTCCTCATGGGCGGAGATACGGTGGCATTGGGCCCAAGCGTCAAAGATGAAGTCGCCTGATCTAATGTATATATGAATTAATTGACATCATCATCATCGTGCCCCCCCCCCCAGACTTCCAAGTCTATCACCGCCTATGGTTGTCCTTCTTGTACCTACGTTTTAATTACAGTTTGTTATGATCAAATTTTTAAAATTGTTAAATTGATTTCATGCCATGAGAGAAGTATGCGTGGCTCTCCTCAGGATTAGTTCAATTGTGGGGCCACCATTGCCAGACACGGAGCTTATACAGAAAATTATTTGTGGGGCTCCTTTGAGCTAGGAATAATTCTTGCTCATTTGTTGTATCATTTTGAATATTCCACATCATTTTTATAGTTGCAGCTACCTTATTTAAAAAAAATTTAAATTTTTTTTTCTTTCAAAATTTATATATTACTAATATATTTGTAGGACTCCTTCGAGCATGGGACCCTGTGTGACCCGGCCGCACATCCCTGAGAGTGGCTCTGGTCAATTTAATCGAACAACAAACATATGTAAAATAAGTTGCTATGGCTTGCAGTGCATTTATGGTGTGAAAAAAAAATCAAAATAATGGACGCCAGAGCCTTGTCTTCTCCTACCCTACCCTGTTTAAGCTATGAGGTCAACTGGTGACCTCTTCAGACAGTCATTGGTCAGCAAAGGCAGATTTATGGTTTTGCTGCCTGGCTACATAAATTTTTTCGCCTTCCTCCCATTATAGGTTAATTTTTGTGATCAGTCCTCAAATTTATCGCCCTGGCAGAGCTCATAAACCCCTTTGAAAGCTGCTCAGCTCCCCCTCTCGCTCCTGGAAATACACTTCTAAGTATCACATGCTTGCACACTTTTTCTTGATCAGTCTTTTGGTTACTCGCTGACCTGGCCCATTTTTTTGGACATATACTGGGACATATACTTTGGATGCTCATATACTCTCTAGGTCACTCACATGCTTGCACACTCTTTAGGTCACTTGCTCTCTACGTCACTTATGTGCTTACAAACTCTCTAAGTTACTCCTGTCTTAGTTCATGGGTTTTATGGTTATCCTGTCAGATTTTTTATCGTTTTACCATCCTTCTCAATTCGACTAAATTTCTTGACCACTCATTCATTAAATTTGCCCCCCTGGGCTATAGCCACCAACCTCCCCACCCCCGTAAATATGCTTCTGTTTGTCAGCTATACATATACAATGCATGAGCAAGACACATTATGTAAAGCACATGGGGAAATGAACTTCTAATTTTTCTTAAACAGGGCTGTGTTCATCCGAAACAAAAACATTCATGTCAAACACCATCCTGTCAAAGAAAAGTTGTATGGCAACACCAGGTTTTCTATCTCCCAGGCACTTACACATATTCTTGTTTAAATGCAACTGGAAGGGGTGGGGGATTTCTGATAATAATTAATACTAAGGGAGAGCTAGAGTTGAAGATTTATAAAAGTAAATAAATTATTTTCAAGTTCTCTCGATGTCTGAAACATCTAAGTTTTGCAGAATATTTTGTCTAAAACACTCAGATGACCATTTTCTGAAAATGATCAGTAGGCCACAACAAAAAGCACAGAGGGCCAAGGGCCATGCATCGAAGACCCTGAGTTAGAAACCATCGTTACAAAAAAATAAAACCAGAACATCTTTCAAGGATACTGATGATGTTCCCGCAACAGGCAGGGCACTTTACAACTTATGAATGAATCAGAATTAATATCAATCAACTACCTCTATTTTTGAGGGGGGAAATGAAACACATAGTATGTGGTAAATGGTTACAAATGAAATACATGTCGGCTTATACATACAGTCGACGCTCAATTTTATGAACCTCCAATTTACGAATTAATCTGGTCCAAAACACTATATAATAATATGTATTTAAATGCCTCTTCTGTTTCCGAATAATTTTTACGTTCATACGGGGTTGTGAAAACTAACATCAACTCTATATAGAATGTGAAAAATGTGTAGCATATATGAAGTCTTTATTTAAAAAAGGGAAATTATGTTTATACAAAAAAGAGAAAGTAATTGAATTGGCAGGGCTCTGTATTAGCAGCAACATCTGAAATATTAACTTTTTAAATGCAATAGGGCTATACAGAGACAGATCTATGGTTTAGCCACCTGTGGGTGACAAAATTTGCTGCTAACCTGTCATTTTTTGCTGTCCAATTTTTTTCACCACTCATTCTTCAAATTTGCTGCCGGGCAGCAAAGGGCTAAGCATTGCCTGCTTAGCCCTTCGCCATTCTCTTGGTCATTCACATTTTCTAGGTCACTCTCTAGGACGTCTTAAGAGCGTCATAGGCCCCAGGTTGTGATTTTTCTGAGACCTTACCAGGCAAATTTATATTCTTACCAAAAGTTTTAACATCTCATTTTTGTGAGGCCCCTATTCTCTTGAAGTGCCGGGTGGGCCCATGTGTTAAAACGGCACTGGTCATTCTTTTGGCTTTTAACTGATCCTGTCCTTTGCTCTCTAGGTCACTCACATGCTTGCAGACTCTTCAGGTCACTCTTTTGCTTGCTAATTCGTCCTCATTCTCTAGGTTACTCTTTTCACCATTCACATACTTTCAAGGTCACACATGCTTTCCCACTGTTTTGGTCACTCGTCTTATCACTTGCAGATTAGTTCCTTGCCCCCCATAGGGTAGAGGTGGATTTATTTTGTTACTGTCTGTTGGGCTGTACAAATTTTGGCCCACCTCCCTCAACGAACAACTCTACTGATTTTCTTATGATAAACCAGATATCAAACTTGTGACACCTGTAAACGTTCTTTGGTACTCAACAACCTGGGCTACTGTGACCTATAAAATAATTATTTACATATATAAAAACGAATGTGTATGTATGTCTGTCTGTCCTTTATGCATTACTACACCATTCATCCGATCGCCATGAAACTTTGGGAAGTTGTTGAGTACACTCCAGCGCGAAGGTTTCTGGCATAGTTTTTTTTTCTTTTTTGAATTTTTTTCCCCTTTCTTCACACATCATTTCCTTTCTTCTGAGATCGCAATATAAATAATCGCGCAACGGGTAAGCTAGTTACATATACAAATACAACACCACAACAGGCAAAACACCCAATGAGGTGGCTGAGAAAAAAAAAGCTCATAACAAATGAAATATTATACAATGCTCATAAAGAATACTATAATTAATTTAATAATTATAGTTAATAATTACAATTATTTGGCAAAAACTAATGAATGATGCTTATTAAGCAGGAGGAACTAATAATAATAAGCTCATGATATATTGATTAATTAAAAACAGTCTTTGATGTCATAAAAGTCTGAAATTAAAACATTTACAACCATATTTCGGGCTTTTACCAATCCAACTTGGTAAAACCTAGGTTTTATCAGTCTTCAGTCTTTTACTGTAACATATACACAACTAAACACTAGCTTCAGTCTGTTAAAGCTGGTGTTAACACAACCCAGTTGAGTTCGCAGTTGTCCCCATCCATTTGTGATTTGGCCAGCTCGTTTCCGTGTCCGATACATGCAGATGGAAAGATGAGCTCCTAGAGTATGCAAACTGCTCAGTTTGATATGCTAGAGTCTTGCACTAAAAGAAAGTGCGCTCTGAAAACACACAGGCTCCTTTTTTTTATTTTGATGCATTTTTATTAGCTGAATATTTCATTTTACATGAAATGGTTCAAAAACTTTCAGAGAAAGAGTTGGGATACATGGCAGAAGAAAAAAGATTCTGAGGAGAACGAGTCAATGGTGATAAATGGGTTTCCCTTTTCTTGCCAAGTAACAATGTTGCCAATAGCATCCTCCCTGACGTATTTTTGTACGTTATTGGTTGTTCCTCTTCTCCCACCAGCAACCCTACCAAATAAGGCCAAACTGAATCTAGCAATGAAAAAATAGTCACCCACAAACAGCGGTTACCACTACTAAACCACACACGCACCTCGTCTATATTCCTCTTGTGAAATTTCTAACAAATTGGTACATTTTGGAGTGAACCTGACGTGAAGTTTGTTTGTGTAATGTTTTTTTTTGTGTGTAGTGCTGCCATCAATTTTTCTAACCATGAATGAAGTGTTGTTTGTAGTCCTGTTGCGACACTTATTAATGTGGAGATCGGCCCGTATTTGTATCTGAGAAAACAGGTATGTCGAATTACCTGGCAAATATTTGCTAGGGTTAATGGTAAGGTTGATTTGAAACATCAAGCTTGCAGAAAATTTTATCAAGACAAGGGGCAGCTTACGCATGGAACCCTAGGTTTCTATATTTAGACACAATTTTTTAAACTCGCCATAGGCCAACAGACACCAAATTGCGATAGTTGTGGGATCACGAACTGCACAATCCTTCTTTTGTTGATTAAGAGCGGCACAATGAAATCTCAATGTAGCAACACTCTGCAGACCAAAAAATATTGTCATAGAGGTATTACTGTCATATCGAGAAGCAGCAGTTTAATATTAGACTGTATATTCAAACACGACTTGGAGATAAGTATGTTTGCAGAGGGATTTATCGTTAATATCAGATATATCTGGGATATACTGTTTAAAAAGTTCAGAGACTTTATTTTATTCTGAAAGAATGAATACAGACAACCCGTTCATTTAGTGTTTCCTTCGAAGTAACTACCTTGTGCAATCATGCATTTTCGCTATTTTTCATTAAAAGATATAAATGCAGGTTGCAAGCTTTCTTTATGTTACATCTTCCAGTACCAGTTATCATTTTTTACGATATAATTTCCTTTTCAATAGCCGCCCTTTCCAAGATTTTTTTTTTCTTTGGCCAGAAAGACGTCTGAAAGCATGAATTAATTTCGCTCGTGGCTTTCACTTATCATAGTTTCGCCAAAGAAAATATCACCAAAAAGGACTATACTATAGTCGTTCCAATAATGAAAGCATAGACAAAGTTTCCACAAAAATAACGATGAAACATTTTTAACAAATACATTTAATTTAAGAAGGAAAAAAAAAATCAATGAACGTTATCAAAGCCGAACAAAGTTAAGAGCACAGGTGAATAAACGAAAAGTACACGATTAGTCCATACGTGTTTTCAAGCTTTTGACAGTAACCTTGTCCTTCTCGATGATGTAAACGATGCCGCCCCAACCGGTTATGGCATCCCTGTCGAAAGCATTCATCAGGGCCTGGGAGATGTTCTCGAACAGGTCATCGGGCTCGAGGTCGGGCTTCCACAGCAACTCGCACATCCCGAAGGCCTGCTCGTCGGAACAGCCGGCGACCGCGAAATCCGACGGCTCGTTCAAGCAACCGATCAGGTCCATGGTGGAGATGTAGGGCTCGCCGGTGCGCAAGTCGATGCCGGCGATCACGGGCTCGACGAAGTACGGCCCGAACCTCCTCTCGTACAGCATGTTCGACACCATCGCGGCGAAGGTCTTCGGTTTCATCTGTCGACCCTCGCGCAACTCGTACATGTTGAGCCGGAACTTGAGCTTCTTGGCCACGGTGGCCGTATCCGTGGCCAGGCCCGGCAGACCTATGAATAGGCCGTCGCTCATCTCGTATATCTTCCCGCAATCGGTGGTTAAAGTCTGGAACTGCACGCCGAGTCGTTTATCCGAAGCGATGGCCACACAGTTCTTGCCCTTCATGGCGATCACGACGCCTCCGTTATACTTGAGGATACTCATCACTTATTATTTCTCAAGATCGACAATGATCGTCAAGTCGAGAATGTTACGGTGAAAAATCAAACGAAACAAACGCTAATTGGTAAAACTAGGCAGCTAGAAAACCGACTTGTCACTGTAAGGACGAATTCGATAGTTTGGACTCTCCGTCTTTTCCGTAATGAAAATTTCAGTAACAGTTATTTGACCATAAGTCCTGTATTTAGAGAGAGAGAGAGAGAGAGAGAGATCGTCATGTTACACATATTTTTGGTTATCTCATCGTTTTGGCAGAAAAGTGTCACAATTCGAATTTTGTTACTCATCAAACTAACAATTTCGATTGAATATTTAGTTTTTCGTCGTGCATTGATTTCCTCAAGGCATCTGTCACGCATAATTCATGTGTTGACCACTGAGCTATAATTTACTTATAGCTCAGTGGTGTTGACATCTGTTGATGAAAATTCAAAACCAAAGCCGCTTGAAAGTTAACTCTAATCTTAATGCAGCTTTGTTCAAAACTGAGTAAACCACGATGAATGGTTTGGCACATCTGCCATCTGGTGACGGATTGAAACACTTCCTTTTTTCAAAAAAACAACAAATCCCTTCACAATGATATTTTTTCAAATCGTGTTTGTAGTAATCGCCTATCCTCTTCACACCTGAGCCAAAACTGATTATTAAAAACTTTTTTTTAATTGATTGATTTGCGTTTATTGCATGTCAAAATGCCTTTTAAAAATATATTTTTTTAATTAATTTTGGTCGATATTTTCACTCGGACTATTTGAGTTAGGTACACACGTGTACCTCTCGTTGTAACTTGAGAAAAATATTCATTAAAATCATTTAAAACCGTTAAAAATGAGCGAAGAGGGTATAGTCTAGGGGTCATAAACGAATCGCCATATTGTATAAGGTTGCACATTATTTTGTCATTCCACACAGATATCGAAAATCTGTGAGCAGAGAAATAGGTCTGTGCAGGTGAAATAAGTGACAATGGCATATAAATTAAAATATACTTATTGGATGAAAAAAGTTAAAGGGCACAATTCATGCAAGAATAAAATTTTTTCTTTTAAGCACGAGCATTTCGGTGCAGATCATGCCCCTCCCCATCTTGTAGTTGCCTCCCCCCCCCAAGACTAAGGTCTTTGGTGGGGCCTCCTCTATAGCGAATTTGTAGTGTAGGTTTGCTCCGAGTCCTGCCAGCCCTATCCTTGTGGGGGGTCACAGTGCTCACGTAAACTATTGAAGATGGATGCTTGATTTCATACTCAGGAGACAGATAACACAGTTGAACACACCATGATTCATGGATTAGTATCATGATTATTTCAGTCAAATCAGACATTTCTTGTGCAGGAACTTTTCTTCTGGTGATGGCTAAAATCAAAGTTCTCGATTCGTGAATATGCTTCTCCAATAAGCTGACAGCGTTCCAACGTCGTGAGTCCCAACCACGGCGATCCATGGTCCCCACATCTCACAGTAGGGGACCCTAGGCTGATATATTTGTTGGAGGGGGGGGGGGGCTCCTCTAATATGAATGCCTCGTCGCCTCATGCCTGGTGCCGCCCCTGGTCCCCTCCGAAGTCAGGGTCGTGACCTAAAGCTCAGGAATTCCTTGGCTGGGAGTAGATTTTTACGATACTTCTTGGAAGCTTCTGCGAATCAAGTTTGAATCGTGACCTATAGCTCAAGAGTCTCTTAGCTGTAAGTAGATTCATACGACCCTTCTCGAAGGCCTCTGCGACTCACGTTTGGGTGAGTCGCAGAGGCCTTCGTCGCGAAGTCAAGAACCAATATCATAAATCACATGCAAATCTAGTCAAATACAAAAAAATATGTTTTATTCAAGAACTTGGATTAATGGGATGATTCGTGGCGTGGTTGGTGGGATGAGAAGTTTCGAACGAGTACGAGTACACTCCCAGTGGCGGCATCTCGTAGTTGACCGAAGATTCGTAACTTGCCCTCTCGAACTTGTATTGGGGAACTATGCTGTAACTGGAGCTCTGCTGCACGAACGGTTGGGAGACCGATTTCACTCTCCTGCTCCCCTCATGACTTGCTTGAGATTTCGAGACCTGTTGTTCGTAGACCTGGGAAAACTTCTGCCTCTTGAAATCTTCATTTTGGGTCAGTTGGAGATTATCCGTTGTTTGATGGGCGTTACCGCCCAGGTGGGGGTGGTGTGAAGGATTCTGCTGCTGCTGTATGACTGTTTTGACGTTCAGTTGTTGTTGTTGTTGAATAGGAGTTTGAAGTACTGGAGGGCCACGGTGTTGCTCATTCGATATTTTCTGCTGAGAATATTGTTGTTGTTGAAGAGATGCGTTGCTTTGCTGCGGTATACTCTGTTGAGCGTTGCTTTGCTTTTTTTGCACGTATTGGACTTGAGAAACTTTAGGAAATTCAGAGTTGAGTTGCTGCTGTTGAGAAATGTATTGCTGTTGGGGCAGATATTGCTGTTGTTGCAGATATTGCTGTTGCTGCTGTTGGGGCTGATATTGCTGCTGTTGAGGCTGATATTGCTGCTGTTGAGGCTGATATTGCTGCTGTTGAGGCTGATATTGCTGCTGTTGAGGCTGATATTGCTGCTGTTGAGGCTGATATTGCTGCTGTTGAGGCTGATATTGCTGCTGTTGCTGTACATGCTGTCCTTTAATTCGCTGCTGTGGCAAAACCTCATCTTGAAACTGGAAGTTCTGCTGCTGTTGTTGGATATTTTCTATTGGAACATTTTGTTGTTGAGCAACATAATGCTGTACAGGAGGCTTCAGATTCGACTGTTGAGAGTTGAATGCGGGCATCTGGTAAAGGGTGAAATGCTGCCTCGTCGATGGCGTTAGGCCAACTTTCTGAACTTTATGAGCCTGAATGTCGATCTGTCCGACGTCTTTCAATACTTTTTGGGTGATTCGATTTTCTTCAGCTTCAAAGAAAATGATCATAAATGGATTATAATTGAAACAACAATAATAAAAAACTAACAAATAACATAATAAATGAACTAACGAATGAAAAATAAAGAACTCGAAATGAAAATTTTCAATTCACCAGTATAAATTGGACGTACTAGGTAGGCACTGCAATCTACATAATTAGAACATATCGCCATATTGCGGATACATTGAACTGAATTCATTAAACATGCGCCGTATTACTTGCATAATACTAATATGAAACTGACAGTTTTTTAAGTGAACGCGGTGTTTGTAACAGGCGTATTTAAGTTTGACCAGTACAATTTCCCGATTCATCCTAATGCCGTTTAAACTTTTTCCGATTCATCCTCTAAGCAGAATCGCCGTTTCTCAATCCTAAACTCAAAAAGAGTCCCGCGTTTTAATCCTCTTCTTTCATATACCTCATTTTCTTTCTGTTCTATCCCATCAAGATAATAAAGATCAGAAATCACACAGAACTTCATAATATACGGGGTCTTTACAATTGAAGTTCCACTTTGAAATTTTCATAAAAGGAAAACTACTGGACAAAATTTTATCAAACTTGGTAACAGTTTACAGGCGATCAAGGGATTCAATTTTCCGCAAAAAAAAAGTTAAGAAATTTACCACCAGTGGGGAATGATGCTGTATGCGATATTGTTAAATATTGCATATGAAGACATCGGCATGAAGGCATCGGTGTAAGACGATCGAAATAAGGCATGAAGACATCGGTTTAAAATGTTTTTAATTGTCTCTAAAACGAAACTGCTTGTGGGGTTATGCGAAATCGCAATGACTAGACGGTTTACGGCAGGATGAATGCAAATTAGAATTATGCAAATGAGCTTTACACGTCATTTGACTTTTTAGCTATAAAATTTAGCCTCCTCGTCAGAGCTCTCATAGGTACGAGTCGACGATGCCTGTATCCATACAAGACCGTGCTTTTCTCGTTAAGTGTTATTATGAATGCTATCGCAATGAGCGGCGTGCTTGCAAAAGTATCTTACCGTAAGACGAATAAGCCGAGGGCCAATGACACCGCAGGGTTTGAGGAAAATGATGGCAAAGTTTGAAGCCACAGGTTTTATGTCTCATATCGTTTAACAATATTGCATACAGCGCCATTCCCCGCTGGTGGTGAGTTTTTGATCTATATTTTTTTGCGAAAAATTGAATCCCATGACCACCTATAAACTATTACCAAGTTTGATAACATTTTGTCCAGTAGTTTTCCTTTTATAGCCATTTCAAAGTGGAACTTTACTTATAAAGATCCTGTATATAGAATAAATTGAGCTTCATATTTATATACGTATTTCTGTAGCAAAGTAGTTTTTATTAGAAAATAGTGCGCTGATGACAACTCGCTAGCTCTTCAGAGTATCGATATGTGATTGGTTTCATACTCTCGAGGTCTTGATCGATACCTGAATTGAATGTTCAAGATCTCACCAATGCTTGTGAAAATTTAAATATGTGTGCATCATGCTCATCTTCTGATAATGGGTATGCACAGAGTTCCTTAGCCACTACTACTACTACTTGACCGCACACGCACCTCGTAGACATTCCTCGACGGAATTTCTAATGAACTGGTACATGCCGGAATGTGCATGTGGGTGTTGTGAACCTAGCGTGAAGTTTGTTTCTGTGTAGTGCTACCATCTGCCATCAACTTTTATAACTATGAGCGAAGTTGAATGAGTGAAGATTTTGCCATTGTGGAGGCCTGTTGCTCTCTGTGGCGAGACTTTTTAACGGAGAGATCGGCTCGCATTCGCGCCTCAATGTTGGGAACCGCAGAAAATCAACTTCAACCGACACCACTGTGGCGATGGTGGGGTTTGAATTCAGGTCCTCGCGATGCGAGTCCGTCACTATGACCACTCGACCACCGTAGCGGCTTGCCACCAAGATATCACTAATGTAGGAGGCTTTGGTATGCATCGGTGCTCTTGACTCGGAAAAAACATTGAACGCTTCTCCGTTGTCCATGGTTAGGATGCCAACACATCCTAACGAACATAGAGTTGGCTGACATCGGCTGAGGATGAAACCGGAAAGTATGAATATCACAGAACATCCCCGTTCAGTTCTATGTCATCATGTAAAGTGAGTAAAAATAAGTTCCTTTTTATTAGTAAAATTAGTTAATTTAATCATGGGAAAAAAAATATTTTAAAAACTTTTTAGGCCTTTAAAATTGAATTTTGTCTCGTTTCTGAACATTCATGAAATTGTTCCGCAATGGTGGATAAAACTATTAGAGAGACACATTGCAAAATTCAAGGGAAAGTACAGTGCAACCAAAGAAAGATGGCATCTGACCTTGCATGACCTTCATGACGAAAAGAGAGGATTCATTCTTTCGTAGGGATAAATTAGGAGAAAAATAAAATAAACATCCTCAAAGGTTGCTGCTGGAGTTTTTTCCCCTATTTGTCCCTACTGAATAATGAATCCTCTCTTTCGTGATGAAGGTCATGCAAGGTCAGGGGCCATCCTTCCGTGGTCACACAATAGTTAGAAATTATTTTTAAACAAGGTACAAGTATGCGACACAAAAGTCATGATACTAAAAAATAATGCTAAAACATTTTCTACGATTAGTTTAATGCTTAGAGCCCTTAGATCTATATCATGTAAAGTGAATGCCGAATACGTGTATATAATGACAATTCCCCCCCCCCTAATATTTACTAAAACATTTCTTATACTTGCATGCTCCGTATGTATCTATGAATATGATACATAGGCAGAACCTATATGCTGAGAAAATCCTTATCATTGAAATCAAAAATAAATGTGCTAATACTTTTACATACTATACATTTTTAAGGCAATAGAAGTAAGATATTGTGGTGTGCATATACAGTGAATTATGAGTTAATAATAATACCGGGTTTGCTTTTCACGTTTCCAGAGCTGTGACCCTCCGATGATGGTTTCTCACATTCCTATTGGTACACATGGAGGAAGAAAAAAATACAGATATACACACGTGTTTTTCTTTATGGCAAAATAGATGAGTAAGAAAATATTGGTGATAATTTAAAAATGGCTTTTAGGTTTATAACTATATCCCACTTCCATTACCGCGTGTTTTTTGCACTAATAACGATTTTACTCAATCCCGAGTGCATTCAACAAGTACTGAGTGTCCCATAAACTCGTGAATAGTTCCAAATTTACCATAAAAAGTGAAGGAATTTGTATATTTGAATGCGGTTTGCGGAAAAAATTATTCTCTAGAAGGAGGATTTTCTTTCGTACGGAGAAAGATTTGTCGATTGAGGGCGCTGGACGAAAGCAAATCAGAGTCCTATAAAACGCAAAGTGTAACAGCTCATTTCTGAATTCTCCTTTACTGGCGCTTAAGTAAGGTTTTCATCGTGACGTTGACATGGGTGGATAAAACACTATTGATGGAGCTGTTTTATCTCAGCCACGAATTACCGGCTGAAGATTTACGAACGTTTCGGGAACAGAAGAAATTGAAAAAAAATTCTGGTCCAATCACTCCTCTTGGACCGGAATTCTAGCACCCTCTATCGACAACAATTTGAACTAATTTTTTTCCTTGCACAAAAAAAATCCCCCGTCGTGAGAATAATTTTTACGCAAACCGCATTCAAATAAACAAATTCTATCTCCTTCAATTTTTATAAATTTTTAAACTATTTATGAACTTATGGGACACCCTTTGCATGAATTATCGTGTAGGACATACGAATATTCTAACTGTAGTGCAATGTTGGTCTCCCATGAGAAAAAAATTTGGCACGGCAAGTAACGGATTTCACACAACTTTTAAATTGCTATTACAAGAATTCTCCGCCAGTTTCGCATTTAGAAGTCAGGTGGCAGCATCTGAACTCATCTATGTACGAAACTTATCTTAAATGCATAGTTGAGTTCCACAATAACAAATTCTGACAGACTTCTCGTCGGAGGTAAAACAGTAAATTGCCTCTGTGGCCGTCGTGCCAGACCAGGGCTTGAACGGCTACTAAAGTAATTTACAACGTCGGATACTCTCCATACAATTGCTCGCCTATTTGCCGGCTTATAAAATAGGCCTTTTTCAAACACATTTTATAAATCTGATATAAAAAGGATTGGCACTTGCGTACAAAAGTGGTTATTAAACTTTTGTCATTCGTGGCTTCATTGCCTTAGAATTGTTTTAGCCGTGGCTCCCTAGGACACCCTCGAAAAGAACCACTTTGTGGTGCTGAATAGGCATACATCGAAATTGACAGCTCATCCACGACACCGCTAACAAAGGTTGGCGACGCCCCAATGAACCACGACACACACTTTGAGAAACACTGGCGTATTATTTTTTTTTATGCAATATTGTTTTTTTCACATGCTCTTAAAGCCTTTTCATGCGTATTTTAATGCGTATAAAATTGAAATGATGAATCGATTTCTTTTCGACAAATACTTAAAAAAATCTATAAAACATACAGATGTCGTACGCAATATCCGAATAAAAAAAAATATTTAAACTTACGTTATAAGCTCCTAATATTTCAGTAGAAACGTTTTTAGCTGGTAGACCAATCCTTTCTATAACGCAATCTCTGATGTAAAATATTTCCTATAAAAAAACCGGTTAAATAATCAGAATTGCATTATGGTTCCTTTTTTTTTGATCGATACTGAAATTGAACACAAGTTGATCTGCACTTATGGAATTCAAAAATAATAAACGCAGCCAACAGAAATGGTAATTACTTAATGCACTTTAAAAACAAACAAACAGAAAACCTCTTTAAATTAAGGAAAATAAATTAAATTCGCTTACTGGCATGATTCCTTTCCCTTCCCATATCGACTTGCACCGGTGGTTCACAATCTCGGATAATGTCCTAACTTTCACACCGAGGGTGTCCACGCAACTTGTCCAGCTTGGTATGTACTGTGCAAAATATAAATCGGATAGAAAATGTACACTTTTCTGCATAATTTTGTATGCCAGAAGTCAAGGGCACTCTGTCCATTTTTGTCAATATAAGAATAACATTATTAATTTGCCGTACTTTCTATACACTACCCAAAGGTATATATAGGTGCTGTCAGCATAATTAGAAAACTGGGCTTAATTGTTTGTTGAGTCATTACACTTATGAAGTCATTTTTATTCGATACCCAGGGTTGTGACGCTGCCGATCTTCCAATTAAAAAGTCTCTAAAATATCCTACAATATCTTTACCCTTGCTATTCACAAACATGTCTTTTTGCACCAAATTTGTACGATCTCTATTTGCAGCGTCGGCAATAATTCTAAAAAAGGTTTCCTCGTTCGCATGTTAGCAAAAAGAAGGAGTGGGGAAAGAAAGAAACATAGAGAAAAAAAAAAGAAATACGACAACACACAGTATAGAGTAGATAAGGGGTCATTCAAGTATTACATCATCATCGATGGGGGGGGGGGTTCCGATTTGTTGACTTTTGATGATAAGGGGGGCGGGGTTTGGATAATGCTTACGTCATCAACCACCTTCCACCCTTTATGATAACATGAGTTAGGACTCAAAGGGGCAGAGCTGATGACGAAATTTTGCTGACAAGGGTGGGGTGGGGGGTCAAAAATGGCTAAACATTTGCTTACGTAATACTCGAACTGCCCCTAAGTAGATAAGAATATATACAGTGTGTATTTTTCTCTCGTCCTCACCTTCACCTATATACTCCCCCTCTCTCTCTTATGGACACAATATGTGTATATACAGCAGAAAGATTTAGTATGACCAAGAAAAGATGGCCTCTGCCCTTGTATGAATTTCGAATTTCATGACGAAAAGAGAGGGTAGGGAGAAATGAATAAGGAAAGAAAATGAACATTCTTAGGGGTTACTACTTGGAGAGTCCTTTTCTCCCCATTTCTCCCTACTGAAGAATGAATATTCTCTATTTTTGGGATAAAGGTCAGAGGTTACCTTTCCGTGGTCGTGACCTACACAGCAAGTTTGACACACGAATGCATGAAATTAGGATGATTTCAATTCTTGATTGCAATGTGTACAAGTTGCTTAATTAGAATTGCTGATCAAGTGCTCGCGAGCACAAAATCATACACGAGCATAGAGCACTCTGGGTGGTTCAAGGAGCACCATGGTGCTCGCGAGCAATGGATTGAAGATGCCTGTTTTAGAGGGGATATTTATGAGGTGCATTGTGCGGTGTAGTAGTAATAGTAGCAGTAGTGAGGGTGACGCTATACCGAGATCTGAATCAACGAAATTCCATTAGTTACATCATACACTTACCGGTAACGTAACTTTCGGTACTACGCATTCTAACAAACCAACAGGATCCGGTACGACTAGTGGGGCGAAAAAAAACAATAATTAAGAATTATTAAATTACCAATAAATTATTAAAGAAATTAAATTATCTTAAAAGAATAATATTTTTCATGAGCTTATACAAAAAGCGAGATACAATGTTTTTCTGACATTCTTTTGGTGAATTCTGAATTACAGAAGTTACTAGGAACTATTCTTTTAATGGCTACACAAACTCCTGCCCTAGGCCGATTTGGACTTTCCGAGAATTTTAGGTCGGTCGTCCATTGGAAGCGACTTGAAGCGAAACAAGTCGCACGCATTTGTCTGCATTCCCGAGACTGATCCCATTGCACAGGAAGTACAAGAACCTCGTCCATTAGCCACGATCTTCAGCTAGTGATTTCAGACTACAAAAGCAGACACTGAAATTTCCGAATCGAAGGGAACCTCACGCATCTTACCGTATCAGCGCAGGTGCAGTATTGTTGTTCACTTTTTTTTTGTGCAATTTGCTCTGTTTTTTCCCCTTCTTCTTGTTCACTCCCTTTTTTCCTTTCCCGCGTGAACATGGAAGCTGAAATTTGATAATTGCCGTTCACGGGTTATAATGGTAAGTAGTGATCGATTAAATATAGCTGTCAGATGCCTCATTAAGTATGGATTTAATGAATTTTCTCAAAAAATTTGTCTTTCAATATTTCTTCAAGATTATTTAACGAACACACTCGTCTGCATGGAGCGCAGTCGTGAACTGAGTAGCGTGTGAAGGTCGCTTTCACTGGACGAGTCAGGCACCCTTTGTCGTTTGACTTAATGTCGGCTGTTACCGCTTACTGTATGTTGTCGCTTCCAGTGGACGTCCGGCTTGTGAGGGCAACACCGAAAAAATATATCATCATTACAAAGTCCGCTTTAGGACATGCATTTAACCCCCATGCTGTGGGAACGGTCGGAGAGAAGATGCTCTCAAAAGGGCTGCTTACAAAAATATCCTTCTTTTCAGTTGTCTTTTGTGAAAGATAGATGGCACTCATACGTTGCTAATACAAGGATATCTCGGCTAACGAAGATAATTCACGTTTGTTAGCCCAAGAAATTCGTAAACCGAGGTGTTCGTTAGCCGAAGTATCGCTGTGCAGTGGAACCTATCTAAAACACAGACACTGTATGAGACGGAAAGTTGTCTTCGTCGAAATTAAAAAAATAGTCCCTTCATTGATTAATGCTTTTATGCGTGTGTACCTACCTTTATAAAATGGAAACCTGTCTAAAATGGAATATTGTTTCAGTCTCTTGACGTTCTGTTTCGTACAGGTTTCACTGTATAATCGAAAAAAAGGTGTGATACAAACAGAGAATCTGGGTTCGAACCCGCAATCACTGACAAAATTGTGATTGGTGGCAGGCAGGGCCGCAACCAGGGGAGCAGGCGGGTCTGGTGTCCCGGGTGCCGAACCAGAAGGGGGCGCCAAATTCCCCTCTTTAACTGCTTCTTCTACATTACAAGGGGCGCCAAAATGGCGGCTTGCCCCGGATGACAGAGTACCCAGTTGCGGCCCTGGTAGCAGGCATTCCACCACTACTTAAATACAGTCCACGCCGCTTAATGCGATCTCATCGGGAAAATCCTGTTTGCAAGTACGGTGACCATACATCCCATTTGGTCGAACGGCAAAAGGATATTAGTAATACTGTGTGAATAACTCTGTTTTTCTTCACAGGAAAGACAGTTATGTGACCAAAAGTGTGACCTAGTGTGGATGCAAGCATATCTAATGACCTAATGAGAGTGTAAGCATGGGAGTGACCTAGAGAGCAAAGGATCAGGTCGGTGAGGGATCAAAATAATATGCAAGAATAGGAGCGACGCCAGAGAGTAAGTGAGCATGGGATTGACCAAAAGAGTGACTACAGGAGTGGGGGCGGCGGCAAGAGGGTTACAGCACAGGACAATGAATTCGTGGATCTAGAAAATCAGACTGAAATAGAAGGGCGGCAAAATATGTTTAGCCCACTGACAGTAAATCCCTAAATCCACCTCGGCAGGGGTACAACGTTAATTTCTCCTTTCCCCAGGGCTCCTTCACGCCAAAATCAGGAACCAATGGGCGGAGATACGGGGGGGGGGTCGTGGAGTCGACTGATCTAATGTATATATGTATATACGAATTGACATCATCATCATCATCAGATTGCCCCCCCCCCCCAGACTTCCAAGTCTATCTCCGATTATGCGGGAACCGTTTTTTCATCGATATTCGGAACGCGAAGTAACTCAACATTCATACGGCCCACAAAAGTCACACAAGAGCCAAACAGTTTGTGCACCAATAATATACATATGACAACCGTGAAAGAAATTCTTAATGAAACTCTTTTACACTTCCACACCCAGAAAGAGAAAAGTGAAATGAAATGTAAATTAAGAGAGAGTATATTTTATAACTTACGGCACTGTCGAGTAAATTCAGCTTCGAAATTATATTGTTGAGAATGGACGAGTGATAGAGAAGCTAAAAGGCTTAAGATGACACTTCGCAATTGGAATCTCATTATAGTGTTGCAGAACTTTCCCAAACCTCCGAGAAGAAAAGCTTCAAACACTTTCCGTAAAGTAAGATTCCGATATTTATATCTCCAAGAAAATCCCTTTCACATTCTGACCCAATTGGTTAATTTTTCGCTTTTTTCCCCCACTGTCGCAAAAGAATCAAAAGGTGGGGGGATTACAAGCTACGACAATGTTTTTAAGGTTAATCCTGAAATATGTTTTAATCCGATGTTCGTTGCGACATCTATACAAACTGATTTGATCTTGATAGAGAATCGGATCAAAAATCGTTTTTTTAACATATATTAATTGCCCTTTTCTCATTATATTTATCAGTATTATTTCAGAAGAGAAAATGACTTTATATATACAGTGAAGCAATCAAATTGATTCATTGTAGGTAGTTTTGTTTTTAAAGTTCTAGAAATTTTTAGAAATCCTTGCTGATGGGGCAGAGATTTATTGGTATGTGGTTGGGGAATTTATTTGGGAAAAAAGTCTATCACATAAAAAAAGCCCTCTCTAAAGAGAATTTCATTTTCAAATGATTAAATTTCATAGAGATTCATTAAAAAAAAAATCATGAAAACTTATTGGTATTTTATAAGATAGATTTCTTAATATATTTGGCTTTGCCCAGACGCTGGGCGTAGTGCGTAAAGATGGAACCTTTCGTGGCTGTGGCGTCTTAACCGGCTGGATATCGGCACTATTGCACAGGAACCTCTTCAAATTACTGACGGTCTCCACTAATTCTGAAATAATGTCTTTCATAATTCTGGACTAAATTTTTTCATTGATTATTGTGGAATAATTTTATAATAATGTATTTATATTTTATAATTTATTGCTCTGGAATAATTTTCGTAAAATTCTGGAGAACGATTTTTTCATTAGTTTTGGAATTACTTCTTTTATCAATTCAGAATTTTCATTAGTTTTGGAATCATTTCTCTCATTAATTTTTCATAATTTTTTTTATCAGTTTCAAATTTCCATCAGTTGTAAACTTTCATACATTAATTAAAAATTTTCATCAATTTTTGAGTTAATTTATACTCTTGTTGTTAACACATAATTACATCTAATTATGTGTGTGTTCAAATTTTTGTATAGATATTTCTTAGCGTTCCCATTAATTCCGCAATCATGCACGCCCAGAATGAATTCCCTCCTACCTCGAAATATTTAAAAAAAATAGGGCTCAAGAGTGGGCCCTCCCTCCCAAAAAAAAAACCAATTTTGCATATTATTTAGCTTTTCATGTAGAGTGTCCCATAAATTCGTAGTTTAAGAATTCATAAAAATTGAAGATTTGAATGCAGTTTTGTAAATTGGCCATTCTAATGGTCTGCGAAAAAGTTTTTCTCACGAAGGGGCTTTTTAAATATGGGAAAAAAATTCTGTTCAAATTTTTGTCGGTAGAGGGTTCTTCAAGGGAGAAAATCATTGAAAATATGCAAATCAGTCCTGAAAATGCAGGGTGTACGATTAACAGCTCTTTTCTGAATTTTCCCGTTGCTGGCACTTTTCGTAAGGTTTCGATTGTGGTGTTAAAATTGGTGGATAAAGTACAAGTACTTATATTATTGAAGTTGTTTCACACCTCAAGCCAACGAATTGCCGACTAAAGCTTTACGTGAACGTTTCGGATACAGAAGATCACTTATCCAATATCTCTATCGGACTCTTGGATAGCGTTCTGTCAACAAAAAATTTAACTAAATATTTTTTTGTGCCGAAAAACCATTTCTGGGAATAACCTTTTTGCCAAAAACCGGATTAAAAATCACAAATTTCTTCAATATTTGAACCATTTCCGAATTTATGACACCCTGTACGTTTTCAATGAACTACCTTGACATTTTTTAAAAGAACTTTTAATCAAGACTTGGACGATTTTGTAGAAAATAGTATAAAATTCCGGAAACTTGTAGTTTTCGTTGGATCGTGCTTAATCGAAATTTGACGATGTGTAGTATCTAATAAAAATCCATGCTGTATTTTCCATAACACAAAAAAAAAAATAAAAATAAAACGCTACTTATTCGAATCGAAAATCATTACGACTTATCGCCTGTGGGCACTTCCACGGATTTTCTCGTTGCGAAACACGTCGGATGTTCAGTCACGCGTGTAGGCAAGGTTATGATCAGAAAATATAGTACATACTTGTTTTAAGTTTTCCAATAAGTGTAGTGATGAAAAAGGAAGTATCGGACACTGTGACGCAGTTATTTCCGTGAAAATGTCAATCTTCTCGCGGGCCAACATGGTGGTGGTCAGCCGCAACGTTGAGGACTGTACCAGGGGCAAAACTACGGCATATAAGCACCACCAGTAAAATGACCCGGGAAAGTCAGATTTATCTTCGCCAAAAGTAATATGGTGAAAACTACAGGCAATTTAATCGTTAAACTTTTTTACCCTGGGCTTTTCTTCAGAAAGCGATATTCATTATTTACCTGGTTTTGCTCAACCTTTGTTCCCTTCTTTTAACGATTAGAATTCACTTGTAGCGGTAAAAAAGTTTTAAGCTGGAGGACAGGACAGCCCGCCCTCCTTTCTAGCCGACATAGGACTCATCGAACATATTTGAGCAAAGAACAGATTTGCCGCGCTAAGTGGTCTTAAACCGTTGAAAAAAAAAACAAAACAGCATAGGTAACATCGATTGGCTATAGCTAAAATACTGACTACAATACTTTGCCTAAGAATGGTGGATTAGTCTGCCAATAATTCAAGCAGCACTAACCAATAGTAGTACCACTATTAAACCATACATGCTCCTCGTCCACATTCCTCAGCAGGAATTTCTAACGAATCGATAAATATTGGAATGTGCGCGCACGCAGGACCGTAACTAGGATTTTTGCGGTCTCCACAACTTTAAAATTTGATTATTTTGCGTGTAAAAGTGTTCCCATCTAAAACTGTCACCTCCACCCCTAAATTTTTCAATCCGGGCAGTTGTCCCCCCCCCCCCCAGTTCCAGCCATGCGTGCACGTGTTGTGAACCTGACGTGGTTTGTGCAATGTTTATGTGTAGTGCCGCCAAATTGCCATCAGTTTTTCTAACTATTAGTGAAGTGTAATGATTGAAGAATTGTATCGTTGTAGAAGAGAGTTGCTCTGTGTGGGGAGACTTTAATGGGAGATTAGCTCACATTCACGCTTCAAAGTTGGGAAAGATCTAACCCATAGCATAACTACTTAATACACACAACATATTCTAGTCTAGTGCATGCATAAGTGCCAGAACTTTGCCACTGGACTTAGCAAAGTTAGAGAATCGCCAATCAAGATCATAAACAATCCAGACAATAAACAAAACTCAAATAAAACTGAATGAACAAAACACTGAAATGAAAAATGGAGAAAAAATAAGTGAACAAGAACTAAACATTTATTTTCAAAAAATCCAAACTCCAAAGCTTTTTGTGATGCATTTGAACATACTGTTAACATAGCAGAAGAAATGTTTTTCCCTTTTCTTTAAAAAAAGCACTTTTTAAAATACAAAAAGCAAGGCACTTATTTCATTTCCCCCGTTAAAAATGGCACCTATTAAAGATGGCATTCAATTTATATACGTAATCCTGCCAGTTTTCCCCAACCAAACCACGCATGGAAACCAATATAATTGAATGCCATAAACAAGCGTTAAAAGGATCATTAAAAAGCGGAATGCCTGTAGTCTTCCTTTAAACACTACATTAAAGATAAACATGTCTCGTAAAACATCTGAATCTAAAGTGAAACGATACACACAAATGTATAAATTTCACCAAAAAAAAAAAAAAAATTATTTCCCTATAACCAATTGAAATTCAATGACAATGCAAATTAAGAATTTTTTATAAAATGCCATTCTCTAATATCATTTCAAGGCTCCAAAATAGACTTCGATAGCATTTAAGATCAGCTTAGAATTTGTTTATGAGCATGTGTGTGGCTTAGATTCACACATAAATGCTCATTCAATTGTATTATGTTCAATAGCTAACTACATTTAACTATTATTTTTAACTTGCAAACCTCAGAGTAAGCTCAAACACAAACATGAATATATAAATTTCAACAAAATGAGAACACACTTGTTTAGATGTACACTACTACATTTAAAACACACTCCGAGACATTTTATTATGGAAGAATGAATGGAAATACCAGACAGGCTCTATCTGCAAAGTAACTACCCTGTGCAATTATGCTTTTTTGCCATTGTTGATACAAAGATGTAAATGCAGATTGCAACCTTTTTTGTCACATCTTCCAGTATCTTCATCGCTGCACTTCTTCAGAACTTGAAAATCGAAGCAAATTATTTATTCGAGAAAACAGGAAAGAGTCACATAAAGCAAGATCAGGGTAATAAATTATTTGTAGAAGTACCAGAATGGGATGTTTTGGCAGATGTAATCTGACACCAGGAGGGACTTGCAAGCCAGTGCATTGTCGTGATGGATCACCCACGACTTGGTCTTTGAAAGATCTGGTGGCTTACACTTCGCCAAATCATACACACAGACGTTTAGACTCACAAATCCCTCTTGGAGTCAGATTACTCATCGAAACATCACATTCTAATATTTTCACAACCTGAAAATATCAGAATTATTCCCCTGATCTTGCAGCATGTGATTTTTCCCCCTTTTCCTATGATACAGTTTGCTTGAAAATGGCAACAATTTTCAGGTTCTGAAGAGCAGCGAAGAAGGTACTGGAGGATATGACAAAAAAGGCTAGTAATCCATTTATATCTTTGTATGAACAATAGCAAAAATACATAATTGCACAAGGTAGTTACTTCCAAGGAAACACCAAATAGGCTCTACCTGTATTCGTTCACCTGTAATAATTTAAGTCTCGGAACTTTTCGAATGTAGTAGCATTTATAGGTCTGAAAACGTATATTTCTCCTCAACGGGTAATAAGAGTAACATCAAATGTGAAGAAAACACCTAGTAAATACTTTCAGAAACAAGAACATTTTTATATTAACGGAAAAAAAAAAACCGGAACATCTTAAACTTCACACACAAAAAAAAAAACCAAAAAACAAAAACGTAACTGACTGAAAGACCTTCAGACAAATAAAAAAAAAAAAAGGAACGAAAAAAAAAAAAGCACACAAACATTTTTGTCTAGTCTATATAAAATTGTTTCGGGCAAAAACTTATAACAGTGGAAAAGGAATGTTTCATCAAACTGTTCTCTAAAATATTTCAAACGGACAGTTACAAAATAACCGTAATTTGTGTTTAAGGCACATAATGACCCCTCTTATCTGTAATGTCACGAGTGATGAAAAAAATACACATATATATATATAATATAAAGATAAATGTTCGAGATTCATAAAAGTAGAAAAATCCACATGAAACGATAATACATATAATGTATATATAGCGACTAAGAAATATTTCAAAAATAGTTTTATAATATATATATATAAAAAGGAACATCTATACAAATTTCTTAGTCATTTTTTCTAAAAAAAATATTCCTTCTTAAATGCTCTGGACGGACCACTGCTGATCATGAGCGAATATCGGTGGAGCCACACTTGGAACAGGACATTGCTGGGCTGGAATGACAAAATTGGAAGGAGGACTCCACGGGGGAGTCACCATCGGTGCCGAGTAAGGCATCTCGCTCAGAACAGCTGGCGAGGCAGCAGCTGACAGAAAATTCTGATGCATGGCAGGCGCCCATGAAGTACTGTACTGAGGAGGCATGTGGGCCTGCATGTAATTGGTCAGAACCTGAGTCACTGGAGGAGACATGCTTGCAGGCGGAGTGTTCAAGAGCATACTAGACATACCTGGGAGGAAAAAAAAAGCTTTCATTAGATAAAAGGTGTCGCAAAGCAAATGAAGTCAGATATGCCATGACATCAAATCCATATATCAATCTTTTTCATGAGAATTCCACTGCACACTTTTACTCCATTAGTGCCAATGTTCCCTTTAGGTCAAGGGTCTTCAATGCAAGGCCCACATTTGGCCCTCAGCACTTTTTTGTCGTGGCCCACCGATCATCTTCAGAAAATGGTTGAAAAGATTAAAAAGCAATTAATTCTAGAATTAATAAAAGATAATTCTGGATCAAATTGATGAAATTCAGAATTAATGAAAGAAACAATTTTTGAAACAAATAACTTTGGAATTAGTGAAAAAAAAAACTTATAGGTCAATGAGATATATAATTTCATCATTTCTGACAAATTATTCCATAATAAAAGACTAATTGAATAATTATGGAAAGAAATGATTTCAAGATACATTGATAAAAATAATTTCAGAGTAAATAAAAGTCTTCAATTATTTTTGTCCCCTCTTCAACTTGGGGTCCTGTTGGTGGCCCATGGGAAGTTTCAATTTAGCCTGTCATGGTTGAAAGGTTGAAGACCCCTGCTCTAAGCTGTAACTTCAAAAAATCTTAATACAGTACAAGAGTTGTTTGGAAAGTAAAGATACATAACACAAATAAGTCACAAAAGCAGTGTTCTATTGCAGACTAATGTTACTGCAGATTCCGATCGTGATCTTTCTCCCTTAAAACTTTGTCATTGCTATGAGGAGTCTGGTTTGAGTAGCAAAAGTTCACAATGACACAACAGCAATAAATTCATAACCTCTCCAATTGTGAAGTGTGCTGCGTAACAGAACTCTGGAACGTCCCATGCGTGGTTCTCGCATTATGAGAACTTTACTGTAACTTTTGAATATTTTTAATCCCATTACCCTGTATTTTAAATATGCAACATAAGAAAAGTATAAAATAAACATAATGTGTATGCTCACCAGGTTGTAGCTCAGGCATGGCGCTTTGAGGTGGCAATGGCCAAATGTTTATTGGCAACTGCTGCCCATCTGAACCACAAAAAATATATCCAGAATGATACAGCGAACAGGGCAATAATGTGACCTGTGACGACAAAATAGGAAACTGCGCCGCCTGATAATTTCCTTCCTCTTGTCCATTCTTCACAGAGGCAGGTCTCGGTATCTGCAAGGGCAAGCTAGTTGCAGCAGCAGAACCAACGCTGTTCACCGGGATGGTATCTCGAGCACTTGCATACGAAGCATTAGGGTCATAACCAGGATGAAACTGTAAATAACACTGCTGGTCTTGAGGGATCTCCACCACAGGTGAATGATTGTTAAAGACAGTTTGATACTGCATGTCAGAATTTTCACCACTAGTGTTCTACGATAGGAAAAAATATTGCTTTAAGATGTGCTCAGAAATTGAGTTACATATAATATTTATTTATTCAATATTGATTGGCCGAGGCCTATACAAGAGGATGCAGAATTTATATATGGTGAAAGTGATGATTGACGGTATAAGAGAATTAGGAAATCGAAGTGCAATCTACAATATTTGATGGTAGGTTGTTCCAGGTTAAGAACAGGTAGGTTTATGTAGGTTGTTCGATAATAGTTCATGAGAAAAAGCTAAATTTGTGACAATCTGAAGAAGCAAAGATGGGGTAATTTTTGGGAATGATTGAGTCTAACAGAGAAATGTGAAGGTTTGATTAGAATATTTGAAGTGTCAATATCAAAAAACCCATGGAGGATTTTATAAAGAAAAGTTAAACGAGAAATAAGTCGAAGGGAGGAGAGCGGTTTATGCTTGAGTTCCGTTATGGAGACACATGAAGACCAACAGTTAAAAATGAAACAAGGACTTATTTTGGACAGATTCTAATTTGTCTATGTTGGTTTGAGTATGGGGATCCCAGGCTTCACAGGTATAGGAAAGGGCAGGGAGAATATATGTCTGGTAGAACAAGTGACGAACATGACGGGTGGAGTGTTTCAGGTTACGGCGAAGGAAAACGTTTTTGGAGACATTTATTAAAGATATAATCAACGTGAAGGTTCCAGCGGAGATCGGAAGAGATTATAATACCCAGGTATTTATAATGTGAAACCTCAGAGATCAAAGAGTCGTTTATAGAATAAGGGAAGTCGTGGGGATTCTTTTACGGGTAACTTTCATAAGTTTTAACAGTTTTTGAGAAATTGAGGGGTAATTCCCAGGTTGATCACCATTCGGAAATAATGTTAAGGTTGTGTTGGAGAGATTCTTGGTCGAAAAGATTGGACACTGTTTTATAGATGAGACAGTCATCAACAAAGAGTCTGATACCGCAGTTTATGGAGTCAGGAAGATCATTTATGTAAATTAGAAATAATAATGGCGAGAGGACCGAGCCCTGGGATGTGCCAGACTTGCCATGAAGGAAAGGAAAGTTCTGGCCCTCGTGCGAGACAAACTGGCTATGGTTAATAAGGAAGGCCTCCACCCATTTCAATAGTTGAACATTTAGATCAAGGTTTGAAAATTTTAGTAGAAGTTTATTATGGGGCACCCTGTCAAATGCTTTGGAAAAATCTAGGAAAATGATATCGGATTGAAGGTTTTTGTCAATGGAGTCTGTTAAGTCATGTATAAAAATTGTTAATTGGGTAGATACAGATAACGATGATCTAAATCCATGTTGGCTAGGGAAAGTTAATCGAATTGAGGTGGGTACAGATATTCACAGCAATTATGTGTTCAAAGAGCTAGCAGCAAGAGGAGGTGATTGCGATAGATCTAAAATTTAGAAGGTGGGACAGTGAACCAATTTTATGGATGGGAATTATCTTATTAATTTCCCAGTCAGAGGGTAGATAGACGTATTCAGTGAGACGTTGAAAATAATGAGGAGATAGTTGAAAATTTCACTGGCGCAGAATTTTAGGATATGATTGGGGATCCCATTGGGGCCAGTAGAGTGGGGTTTTAGTTTTTTTAGACCGGCTTTAGAAAGGGAGATGGGACCGGAGTTATGAAATGAATCATAAAAGACGTATTGGGGGGGGGGGGATCAGAGGAAAAAACAGAAGAGAAGGCTCGGTTAAACTCGGAGGCAAGATCAAGGGGAGAGGTTAGGTCCGAGCTGGAAATTTTGAACAACGAGGTACCTGCTGATTTGGGGCGGAGAAAATTCCAAAATTCAGAGGGATTTGTTTTAAGATATGTAGGCAATGAGTGGGATAGATAGTTGGAATTGTGGAGAGAAATAACGTCTTTGAGGTTACGAGTGGAGATCGAGATTTTGTTTCTGAGTGTAGTGTAGTTAAATTTGAGTTTAGAGACATCACATGGAATTCTTTTCAGATGGATAATGTCATGGTTGATCCAAGGGTTGAAGAAACTTTTAGATGAGGAGCACTATATAAATATATGCTAACAAAAATGAATGGCGCTGCCCAGTTTTCCTCACATATTGGAAATATCGAAGTGGCAAACCATCATAAACAGCTAAAATAACGTAAAATAGAATATTTATAATACATGGGTAACATGAACTATGGTAACCAAAGTAAACATTACAAAAGTCATTGTTGGGGCTTACGAACCATTATTGGCTAATAGCTTTTGACTGTTTCAGGTATTTACTCAGCTCTGTTTAAAGTAGCTTATCATTCGAGTCAAGGGCCTTTTTGGTATTCTCAATAATCTTGCACTTATCAGACCAGGGTGTGCCCGATTATCAAAATCGCTGGACTACTGGAAGTCAATTAGAAAAGCCTTTTTAAATAATATAAACTTCTGCACACAGACATACGATACGCTTTCCTCTTTCATGATTGCAAAAAAAAATAAAAAAAAATAATGCAAGGCCCAATTATGAGGTCCGTTTTCATTCATTCAGCAAATCTGAACCCCCCCCCCCCCCATCGATGACATAATACTTGAACGGCCCCCAAGATACTTCATATGGAAAAAAATATATATCCAGGACACTTTTATGAGACTTTTGAAAAAAACAAAAACCACTTACACCATCTTATGCCGTTTAAAGATATACCCCAAGAATATAAAATGCGATAAAAATGAAAAATTTTGGCTAATAATAAACCAATATGGTATTTTTCAAGGAAAAAATTATATTTAGGTTACTTTTATTTGACTTTTTGAAAAAAACCGAACTGGTTTTATTTTAAAAAGACCACTTTGGTTTAAACCTTGGTTTTAACCAAACAACTCTGGAAATAATGGAAACTCAAATGATTTACAAACATCTTCCACACAACCGCCACGATTCTTTTCAACAATAAAATGCAGATCGGTTTTATACAATAGAATCTCAATATCCGACACCCTTGGGACTGACAATTTTAAACCCTTGAGTTTTGAATTATCTACCATAAGTTTGACTGTACTGGGGGAAAAACCATGCAATACTAACCTGAGAGCTAGAAGAGTGGTATCCAGAAGAGCATGATGAAGAAGAATCTATCAAATTCTGAGTAACATAATGAACTGCAAAATAAATATTTCAAATTTAATTACCGAATTTAAAAATGTATATTACAAACCATAATTTAATGATTACATGAAACAATTTGTTGTTGACAGAATATTCACCTGGCACAGTAGCCATTGGCGTAGACTGAATGCCTTCATTGAGATCAGAGTTAGTTGTAGAATGAAGACTTGCACAAAACTCTTTGTAAGATGTCTGAAATGTTTGAAAAAAAAAATACAAAATGAATTACCATATATTTAAAATCAAGATTCATAGAATCCTCTTTAACTGTAAACTAGATGGTATTTTCAGATTGTAAAAAAAAAAAAAATTAAAAAAATTACAAAAAAGAAAATAAAAGTTTAATCGGAACATTCTTCAATGTTCAATCGCCTGTCTGTGAAATTTCACTCAATTCATCGCTATATAGTATAGTGCTAAAGAATTTCAAATTTAATGAGTAATCGTCTCGAAATTGGTTTTTGTGTGTTTGCCTTACAGGTCTTCAGATTATTTATAAGTACACATGGCCTTAGGGAACTAAAAATTGTAGGAGAAAAACATTAGTTAACGTATTTTAATGTGTGTAAGGAACCTCTTTTTGCCAAAAATTAAGTGGGGAAGGGAAAAACAGGGTTTAAGGTAGATAAAAAATTCCTTTAGCATTAATGGATGGATGTCTACTTGTTTCGTACCTCCTGTATTTTTTTTTTGTGAAAGTAGATACTTCTTTTGCATTCTGTGAAAAAATGTGATCATAGCTTAAACCATGGGGATCCTTATACATGGATATTATAAACAAATTACTCAATTAAAACAAATAAATTATGTGTCATGTATGAAATGGGGGACTTTACAAATCTCCCTTCAAACTGCCATATCTTTTTCTCAATGAAGTAGGCAGATTTTCAGCAAGTTGGCAAACTAAGGGGTATAGGGAAAAGTTTTCTATTGAGAAATCAACTTTATAAAATATCTGAGGTTTCCAGTGATAAAATAAGAGTGTTATGAAAACAAGATATTTTGCCAATGCCCCTTAAAGGGTAAAAATATAATAATTAGTTTATTAACCATTAAACTACTCAAATTGCTCACAAATAACGAGCTTAGGAAACTGCTAAACTACTTATTGGTAAATGATTTAGAAGAAAGAAATATCAATGCTCTTTATACCATCGCCCGACCATGATTTCATTTCATAAACGCACCTGAATGAAATTCGATGGGGCCAAGTAAATTACAACATCATTATCAACAGGTGAAAACTGATGTTAAAAATGAGAAGTGAATTACAGCAAAGCAACTCTAGACCCAACACACACTCATTATGGCCATGCTTTTCCCCTATACAGTACAGAATCTTTGTTTTCACCTTGAAAATGACACCCAGACCTACCAACTTTTGAAATCCAGAAATCCGTAGATTCTCTCGAGGGAGGTAACTAATCAGAGGAAACAATTAAAAAACTTCAAAATACAAAGCTGCTGATGAAAAAACTTGTGTTTACCGCATGGCTGTTAATGGAATACAATAAAGATTATACAGGAATTTCGGTTACCAAGAGCTTAGCCAGGATAAATGATTGCTGATTAACGCTACGCAAACAAAGTCATGTCTTTGCCAGTTGCTTAAATGCGGTCAACAAGATTTTTTTTTTTCCGGTTGCTCGATGGAAATGACCACGGCTGTCCTGCTCTCTATGGGTGTTTCTCCTAACAATGACAGCAATTGTTGACATCACGACAACGTGAAAACTCGCGTAAAATCTAGTTTTCTGTAAAAATCCAAAGAGCAGGAAGAATGAAAAATCATTTCTCCTAAATCTGGAGAGTTGGCAGGTCTAGACACCCATGAGTGCCAAAACATGTGTCTTTATATTTATTATTTGCCTGCAATAAGTTTTTTTTAAAGAAAAAAAAAAAAAAGACAACTCTTTTACAAAAAGTAAAAGATACATCTCTATTCTCACAGTTTAAAAGTATAATAATCACAATTTCTCAACAACCTGTACTTGGTTTTGAATGGTGAGGGGGGGGGGGAAGAGAAAGAAATCCTCTTATTAAAGTAATTTGTTCAACAAATAAAGTTTATCATGTGAATAAAGCATAGTTGCCCAACCTTTTTTATCCCATCGCCCCCCAACATAATCTAACCCATAGGATCCTATGTTATACCGTAGCTTCTACCGCCCCCTGGAACATTCCATTGCCCCCAAGGGGCCATTAACGCCCATGTTGGGAATCACTGGAATACAGAATAACTACATATAATCAACTGCTGGTCACACACAAGAAACCCCCACATTTTCTATGAAGAAATTACATCTAATTACCATTGATAATGATGATCTTGGTTTATGATATCCTTGTTTCTTAAATGTCGATTTTGGCGTTGAAAATGAGCTGCTGTACTGTCTAAACTGACCTTTCGGCAAAGATGAATAAAAGGAACCAGAGCTGCAAATTGAAAGAATATAAATACCATGTAAGGGGGTATAGAAAAGATACCGTTTATAAGTTAAATACATCAGCAAATATTAAAAACAAAAACCTTGGTTTTGTTTGTTCTTTAGCTTTATCTTTAGAGCCATTATTAGCCAATGCAGTCGCAGCATCTACAGGTGGAGGTATCCACTGAGAATCCTGACAATCGTTCCAAGAAACCTGAAGAAAATTATTTGAAAAGCAAATATATATAAAAAACAAAGCTTTATGCTATAACTATTATTCATAAAAAACAAATTATTTCAATAACTTGTTTCAAGTAAACATATGAACAGACTAATCCCTAAGTTCAAGGGGAAAATAAATACTTTGCTTGCTTAGCTGTTTTTAGAAATTAACATAAGCAAACATTTGTGTTATACAGGGTGGTCAAACTCAGCAGACAAACTTTTAAACGTGATCATACATGTCAAGACAAATAACTTTTGCAATGAAAACCTTGGTCGAAAAGTACATTTATTCAATCAGAAAACAGTAAAGAAACAGCAGTAGGTCACAAATATTAGGGAAAATGAAACATACCTATGTAACAGGCTATGCGAGCACTCACAGTAGAAGCTCAAAGTGGCATCAGATGGTACTGTTGCGCAAATGAAAAGGAATGGTGTACAGGCCTGGTGTTGAGTAAGTCTTGTCAGCAGCAACAAAAATCTAGGCAAAATGTTCTTCCATTGATGTGCCATAGACTAATGATTTCAAATGGCCCCCGGAGTAGCCTAGTGGGATTCAGGTCCGGGGAGCATGCAGAGCATCTCACAGACCCACTACGGCTCATCCAGCAGCCTAGATATATTGCTGCTTCAACGGCAGTCCTCCCATTGCCAACATAATTTCCGATTAAATAATCATGTTTCTACTCAAGATTCCATTACAAAATTTGTCTTGACATGTATGATCACCCCTAGAAATTTGTAGGTGGAGTTCTGGACCACATAATGCATCACAAGAGTGAAAGACCCATCTTGTCATTCTTTCTCTTTTAAAAAATCATGCCAAGGTTTCCCTAACAAGACCCTTTCTGAATTGACTGTGTGTAATTCCCCCCCTCCCCCCCAGGACCTTAAAAAGGCCTACTGCGCTCGATCTGCTGCCATGGAAGACATTAAAAAAAAAAAAAAAAAGCCACAACTAAGATTACTGTGGATATGCCTTAAGAAATTTAGGTTTCTTACCGTTTTGCAAAGAAAAGAATATATACTAGATGTCGCTTTCAAGATAACTTACCGAGACAGGAGAACGCTTTCCAGGCTTATTCTTGCTCTTTTGATCTAAAGAGAATTTTAAAACAGTGATTATGTAGATTATAATAGTCACACATAATTAAAAAAATATTTAAGAGAAATATTTGAGAAAGCTAAAAATTACCTGGTTCAGTTTTGCGATCATCAGAATTCACACGATATGTTTTTCCACCATGCCATGTCAACGCTGGAAAAAAATATTCTTTAGTAAGCTAAAACAAATGTATAATGTTCTAAGAAAAAAAAAAAACTGTTATACAGTTTGACAATTCTAATTTTAAACATTTAAATAAGTGGAGTTAATAATATTAGGAATGGGACGAATAGTGATTTAGCCAAATGCTGAATATTAATTTTCTTGAAATTTTTCACAATTACAAATAAAACTATTGGTGAATTTGATTGACATTGAATTTCAATTATGCTATTTATTATTTAAATATTAAAAAAACTGATAGCTGAAAATTTTTTTATTGCCATGATACTGACAATGAAATTTAACGATATATTGTATTTTAATGTTACAGTGATACCTTCAGCTAACAAAAATGATTCATTCTAGAATCGTGTTTGTTAGCTGAAATGTGATTTTCTATAGGTTTCTATGGAAAATCATTTGATTCGTTTCAGGTTCTGTCCAAAATTTAAAGATAAGTTTTTAAAACACCAAGGAATGCCATAAAAAGATAAACTAATTAAACTTTAACTAAGGCTGAAGTGAACAGCTTCAAAGGTGTATAAATGAGAATCTACAGGAAGATGAGATGAAGATCTTATTTATTTCACATTATAGTAGCCAAAACTGTTGTTGGTTGTGAATATAAAGCTCGTGTTGACACAACCCAATCAAGTTCATAAGTGACTCCATTCATTTTTGAACTGGTCAGATCATTTCTTTGACACATGCAGATGGAAAAGATAATCCCCAGACTGTTCAGCTTGATGCTAAGAGTCCTGCACTGAAAGAACGCATGCTCTGAAAACATAGAAAATGTATTGAAAAAAAAGATAGCCTATTTCGGCTGAATCTTTTATTTCATATGAAATGGTTCAAAGAATTTCAGAAAGAAAAGTACATCTGAAAAAAAAAAAAGATTCTGAAGTGGGCATGAACTAATCTGGTCCTAGCAACAGTAATCCTGAAGATTGGTGCAAAAATTCAGCTCACGATGTGGCTGTTTTATTTTAGTGTGCATTCACATTCATTGAAAATGTTTGCTAGATGCATTTGTATTCGTTAACCAAAGCAGAAAAATCATGAAAAAAAATCTTAGGAGGAAAATGCATAAGCTACAAGGCATTTGTTAGCCGAAGTTTCCCTGTACTTACAGAATCAATTTTTTTAACACTTGTTACAATTTTACATCTAATTAAAAGAATGTCAACCATTATTTACTCTCAAGTATTAATGTGCATCATAACATTTACGACTTATTTTTTTACTCTAGATGTTCTTGCCCCTTTCAGTGTCGCTCAATGCATTTTCTTGTCTAGGTAACATCCTTCAGTTAGTGAACTTGTATAATTCATTCTTCGTTTCATGTTTTACTTATCCTAAAAATACAACCTGACATAACCTCTAGCACAGAAAGGCACTACACAAAATATAATTATTAAATTAACTTGTGCGAAAAATGCAAATTAATAAGATTTTTAAAATCAGTTTGTTGTGCTTAGATTCACAGATATTCAACTGAACCAAATACTCGGAAAAAGGCCAAATATCCATTTCATCTCTAGTTAATATCTTTAAAATACTAAAAAACTTTTTTTTATAGGACGGATTCGCGATGCGAAGATCCGGGTTCGAACCCCACAGTGGTGGTCGGCTGAAGTTGGTTTTCTCCCAACTTCAAGGCGCAAATGCGAGCCGATCTCCCCGTTAAAAAGTCTCGCCACAGAGAACAACAGTCCTACAATGATAAATTATTCAATCATAACACTTCACTCATAGTTAGAAAAACTGGTGGCCGATGGCAGCACTACACATAACAAGCATTACAGAGATACAAAAATCTTCACGTCAGGTTTCACTACACGTACATTCCCGCATGTACCGATTCGTTGGGGGGTTCCGCGGGGGGGGGGGGGGCATGTCTGGTGTAGCAGTAGTAGGTAGGGCCTCCAAAAAATGGCTCGGGGATCCATGATGTTCTTAAGTCAGCCACCTCGTTGGGCAATTTGCCTGTTGTGGCGTTGTATTTGTATAGTTATTGAAATGAATGTCTGTTTCAAACACAGTTAAAAAAAGAAAAATTTAAATTGAATCATTAAATTTCACACACAATGCTGAAAAAAACATTAAAAAATTTATAAACCCTCCAACCTTTATACGCTGGCACCGGCATCACTTCAATCTTGTCTTCCTTGACCACACACCTGAAATTAGAGATACAGTAGAATTTCAGATGAATAACTGTTTACAAGTGTTTTGCAAGTTGTGTAACAATTCTAAGACAAATTTTAAGAGATTTTGACTCAATAAACCAGGAGATTTCTCACTTAATATGAATATTTATTTATCAGAATTCAATACAAGTGATGCTAATATCAAAGCCTTATACACGAGGACTAGCCTAAAAGAGGCATTGCATATTAGAATTTCCTGTTGAGTGTCATGTGATCAGAACTGTCTTAACCCCCTTTGATCGTGAAGCGATTGGCAAGAAATTCGAATGCTCTCAATTTGATGAATCAGTGATAAATATAGTAACCTTGCCCTAACCTAACCACAAATTAGAAAAATGAAAAAAAGAAAAAAAATGTAGAAGAGAATAAAACAAACAAATTAAAGAGTAAAATAGTATAATAGATAAGTTGATAAGAATGGAGGTCTAAGGTAATTTTCTCTTTTCACCTTCACCCTACTTGTTCTCTTTTATTCTTATAAGAAAAGTACATCATATGTGAGGGAAATTGCTATCAGGATATACAAAAAAACGAAGAGGCGAAAAAAATTTATAGGGTTACAACAAAGCTTTGTGATGAGAGAAAAAAGAACTTGTTTGAATTTATTCTACTGGTGTTTGGACACAATATTACATCGTTGATCGTGAAGTGGTTAATGAGTTTCCGGGTAGGGCAGAAGCATTCTTTGGGGAGGATTTCTTTCATTATTTTAATGAATGACCAAATACAAATAAATATGCAAGGTACATAGCAAACGAGGATATGGAATTTTACTGGCACACCATTGATCCTAAAGCGGTAATTCCCACTGTGGGGCCCACGCCCGCCCCACAAGGGGGAACAAGCTGAGTTTTTCTATGAAGGATTGGAAGCTTTTTCTGAACTCCATTTTCTACATTTCAAATTTTTAAACAATTTCTTCTTGACTTTCATTTTATTTTTTAGTGGATGAGGTTTGACTAAGTGTTCTTAATGTTTTATGTTCCATGGAACATTTTTGCCAGTAAGGCATTTTCCACGGACCCCCTGTGCCAAAAAAATGAAGGCCACGAACTCCTCCTTTACAAAATATTCTGTATATAGCAATGCACAGACAATGAGATAATACAGAATAAGGACTTATTAGGTCGTGGTTATTAGCCTTATAAGGCTATTAGGTCGTGGCCTATTTTTTCGGATGCTTTTTCTACAGCTGTGGTGGGTTCCAATGAACATCAGAAATGAATCTGATACTACAGAATGGCCATGAGTTGCTCTTCTTAACTTTTCTGGTTTCACTTATTATAGATTGTTATTGACGTCACCTGGTAGTACCAGACTCCTCTGAAGATGCCCGCTTCAGCTGCAGGGGAAATGTTTAAAAGAAATAACAGACCACTAACAGCCTCATGTATATAAATCCTTATTCTCAAGATAAATCCTTGCATGCCAGCCATCAAAGCTTATGCCGAAGCAATGAATCCCCATGTCATTTTCTCTTCCAAAAACTCACGGACCCACCAAAGTTTCTCTTGGGACTTCTGATTAAGTAAAATAAATAGTAGACAGAAATTGATGGGTAGGGGTTAAAGACTCAGCGTTTTAAAATATGAGGCAAAGCAATAAAGAAAGGCTCTCACATTAGAAAAAAAAATTACGGAACTATGAAGCTTCATCAGAAAGGGGGGGGGGAGAGGGGGGGTTGAATACCCCGGCAAAAGTATGCAGGAATCAGGATTTCAGAGAAGATTTGGCAGGCCAAAGGTTCACCAATAAAATGCCATACACCCCTTGTATTTGCTATACACCCTGTATATTATATTAATAAATACCTCCAATAATTTAACTTTGATTAACTTTGGTTAACCTTTGACTTGTAATAATTGTCAGACAATGTTAATCCATTCGGTAAGACACAACTGACTACATTCTTAGCACAAGTCTAGGAAAGGTTGTCTTGCTCTCTTGCTGTGTGTTAATTCAAGCGGGCTTTGAAAAAAAACCTTGCTCATTCCAAAAACCACTCAAGCCAATTATATGAAAGCAATTATATATATACACACACCTGTCATTCATATTTGAAAAGAATCGTGGTTGATGCAAAGGAGACAGTTATGGAACTTATCGCTTTTTTCTTTTTCTAATAGGGAAGGCGACTTTGATATACGAATGTTTTGGATTACAAGCACAATACAAATTATGTTTGTGAATCAAAGTTTCACTGTGTAGTAAGTGGTTTTTTTCTATCTAACAAAATATATATATATAGTGAAAACCCTACACAACGATATTTATCTCCGTTTTCAATACACTTTTGATAATGTTAATGCATTTTATCTTTAACGATAAATTCTTTATAACAATACGTTTTTCTGGTCCCTTGATTGTTACCTACGATTTTTACTTAAGCATGCATACACAATGAAGCTGAAGAGAAAAATCATACTTTTTACAGAGTTCCTCAACATACACAGTGATCTGTTCATTATCGTGCAGTTCTTGCACATGCCCAGTACATAGCCTTGTCTTGCCATTGTCTGAAACATTAACCTGAGAAATAGTTTCAATGGAATAGCTTATCAAACAGAATATATTATCTTCAGAAGAATATATTTTATGCTTACAATAACAAAGTTTACAATGCAAAGATATTCCGAAATGATCTGAAATTAAAGCTCTACATTTTTCCTTTATTTTGAAACTCATTATTAAACTCCAATATATTCAAGAATATATCTTAATTGAAAAAAAAAAAGACATTTGTAAAAAAACAAAAACAGACAATAGGACACTACGGGTCACATTTGGCCATATTATTTTTTAAATATTTGTTTAGTGAATGCAATGCCAAAAGCCTTACTAAAAATGCATCTAATTAAAAACAATTTTTATAGGACAAAACAGTGTAAATGTGAAGTATTACTTTATAACAAAAACTAATTGGTAGCCTATATTGTGTGTATATGATAAATATTCACATATTACCAGCAATTGAAACTTGTAGTCCGAAATAATAAATGCAGTGCCTAAGATGGGTCAACTTAGAAATTAATAACACCATATGATTCAAAACAAAAACCAAAGACATCCAAAAATCAAATAGAAACACTGTTTTCGAACATGAAATTAACCTTAGATTTGCTCTTCTAGTAATGTAATGCATAGATAGAATACTACGTAGAAGCTCTGAAATTTATGTGACAGTTTACAGAAGTAATTGCCATAGTAGTGTATGCTTTAAAAAAATTCCATAAATGGAAAACATACCTTACATTTGACACCTTCGGCTAAGTCAGGAACAATATACTGCTCACTTCTAAGAGTTTCTGAAAATGTATTCGAAACATTACATCTAAATGAATTGCGTAACATTATGTTGATGCTAACCATTAAGTTTCAAACACCGTTTTTTAAATTAACACAATGAATTTTTCTCTCTTAACTTCATAGAACATCACAAAAGTTTATTTATAAAATGAACTTAATATCTCTCTAATATATAATCTAAATTCTATTTAAATTGCTGTTCTATACTAAATACATCTACCTGAAGAGAGAATATAGGTTTTCACAGATAATTTAAAGAACTATTGAATCTTTCTGGGTTATGTCATGGTAGTCATTTTTGCAATGAAAAAAAATTTCATTAACTACTGCAGCAGACAAATTTAGTGTAGTAATGGACAAAACGTTTGCTATAAAAACGACTCAATGAGGGCATAAAAAAGTAGAAAGTTTCAATCATTCTGCAAATCCACCAGGGTTTAAGCAAGATAAAAAATTACTTTAGCAAAAAGCAAAAATGGGAGAAAAGCTGTATCAAAATGCTAATGTAATAATTGCTGGTTGGATGTCTACTCGTTCGTACCTCCTGTACGCATTTTTACAAAAGTATAATAAGACAAACGCTACGTAAACAAAGTCATGTCTTTGCCAGTTGCTTGAATGCGGTCACCAAGATTTTTTTCCGGCGGCTCTCTATGGAAATGACCACGGCTGTCCTCTATGGGTGTTTTTCCTAACAATGACGGCAATTATTGACGACACGGCAACATGAAAGCTCGCACAAGATCTAATTTTCTGCCAAAATCCGGAGAAATTTTACTTGAAATATGGAAGACACGTGATAGCACCAGTATAACACAAAACAAGCATAACAAACAATACAATCACCTTAGGGCTACACATAAAAAATACAGACGAACATTTTCCTGCAAAAACTCAGAAATTTCCCAAAAGAATGCTTGTGAGGTACATGTATGGTTAAGTAATAGTTTCTATCGCAGAACTAGTGCAAACTTCATATATCAAATTCTTACTATTCAGACTTGTCCCTTAATTTAGTTTGTTGCTAAAAATCTTATATGGTCATCTTAATGTCTACATTGCTCATTTTATTTAACCTACTCACCATTTCTATAGACCAGCGGTTCTCAACCTTTTTGACTCGTGGAGCCCTTTTTAGTAAAAAAATTGTATGGCAGAGTCCCGTAGACCTATTTCTTAATTATTCATCAAAGTTATTGATTTATTTTTACTAAAAAGGATTTGCAATTATTATTTTTTTAATTTTCCTTTTTTTTTTTAAATATTTCTCTCGATCAGCCACCCTTCCTGGAGAGTGCAGAAGGAGAGCAAAGGGCTCTGTGGAACACCAGTTGAGAACTGCTGCTATAGACTATTAACCATTTGAAATAAGATGGATCCAAAAGGACCTACCTTGACTTTGATCACAATGACCCATGAATACTTCCACACAACATACATATATAGCAAAACTCGCCCTAGATTTTTAAATCAACCCTCACAGTAAAATGTTTAATTTCGCGAATTTTATGCATTTGTTTATGAGAGTACTCTATGTTTGTTATCTGGAAAAGTTTAGCGACTAAAAGCAGATATCAATATTTTAACAGATCTGAATATGTGATAAGACATTACTTATAATGAAGTAGTTGGAAACAAAAATACACACTGCACCAACTTTATCATCCAGTTTAAAAATAAAATGTTCTTAGCCTACATTAAACAAGATATGCGTATCATATTAGTAATAACTTATTTCTGGACAAATAGGAAACAAATATCTAAAAAAAAATGAAGGGATAAAAATTAAAATCTTGGGTAATTAAATACAAATAAACACTGAAAAAAAATCTTTTACACACAATTTTCCATATCACAGTGGATCTCACTTATAACATTTCCGGTTAGAACATTTTCCCATTTCGTATGTATGACTTATTTTCATGTACTTAATTCTTACTATTGCATCAAAATTTCCCGTTTCAAGTGTTTTCCTGCTAAGAATGTTTTTCCATGAGTTTTTTGACGAAAAATTGTTATAAGCCAGATTCACTGTACATCCATTTTTCTCAATGAAAGAACTCTTTATTCATAATAGTGAATAAAAACACTGTTAAATAGTTTTTTAAACACTTTCTATTTAAACTAAATGCACAGCTTTTTGTGATTTGCGAAATAACGTAGCCTTTTGCGACTGGGCATTTTCAAAATTCTCATACATGAAAACAGCACTAGAATACATCCTTTTAAATAAGTCTAATACTAACAAATCTAAGTACTAATATCAAATTATCAAATGAAGATTTTTTTACTGGCTAAATTCTTAAATGGTTTTAAAAAAACTTCATTAAAAAAAAGTAACAGGTTTAAAAATGCAGAACATCACAAGAAACAGTTAAAACATGAATTTGAAACAAATGAAAAGCTCAACTAATCATGCATGTTGAGTTTTTTTCAAACATATACCTTTCTTTTCTTCATTCCAGATATCAAACTCAACATTTCTATATATGTTAGGATCTAGAGTTTTGGCAACCTTGTACGGGAAAGGAGGAATTCCTTGTGCAAGAGCTTTTTTAATGTCTGAGCAAGGCGGCTATAAAGAAAATTCAGGAAAAAAAAAAAAAAAAACCAATGTTCAAGTATATATATATAAATTTTAAATTTCACCAACTTTCTATCTATGATCACGAGAAACGTTATTTTAGGTTGCTAAAGAGAAATAGGAAATGTCCTCAATAGGATACAAAATGAACAGAAAAAAAGTTATAATGAAAAAGCTTTTTTTATACTTGTTCATAGGTTACTTAAGATACGAGCCTGCAAGGATTACGGAGAAAAATTGTTACAATTTTTTTCAACGGAATTTTATGTATCATGATACAAAAATTTGAAATTGGAAGTGTTGATCAACACGTGCAAAAAATAAAACTAAGAAAGTTTAATGTTTAAAAAATTTGAAATCAAAATAAACCCTGCTTATGAAATTATATGAAGGAAAAGTCACCAATTCAAGTTCTCCTGATTCTTTGGATTCACCTTGAGATGCACTAGAAAAAATAGATATGTGTCACAATTTCAGAACATTCTAAATATTTTCTACAAAATAATCTATAGCCATCAATTTTAAAGAATAAAAATTAGAAAGACTTTCATGCGGATCCGAATTCCATGTTTCACACAAATATTGAAGGGATTTTTCATAAATGGAAATAAACTTGTAGGGATTTTTCCCTCCTTGAAAAAAATGTGACATGCTAGAAATTGACAAAAAGTAGGTTAAAATAAGAATTACATATTACCACACTGAAATTAAAAATCACTGCAACAAAGAAAATCTGTCATTTTGCTGAAATGATTCATCAGAAGCTCATTTGCAGAAAATCACTTTTTTTGGTGAATTTTGTCTTTTCCTTGAAAACATTCCTCTCACTTTTGTGATTTAATGCAATAGGTGGGACAGTCTATGCATGCCATGTCATTTGGGGGAAAGGATTTCTTGAAAATAAATGCTTTAGGAATAATTTCTTCTCCAAAATTAGGGATTTTTTTCCAACTGCAGTCAAAATTTGAGAATACAAGAACTTTTCAGGACTCTAGGAGTAAAAATTTAGGAGACTTGGCAGCTATGATAATCCATACAATTTAATCAACATTAACTATATGACTATACGATGGATTATATAATTCTCTTCTGTAATTTCTCTCTAAAAATTTTTTTCCTAACAACCATTTTTCTTTCAACACATGAAAAATGCAGAGCTCCATTCATACAGCAAATCTAAATTTATTCCATATACAATAAATCTTTTTAGGAAGTTAACCCTCGACCAAAAATATTAAGGGAAATAAAACCTCACTGAATATAGATTTTTTTTATATTAGACATTGTTACTTACCCAAGTTTCGACTGGTTGCTCAAATTGTTCTTGCGTTGTTTTGAGTACTGCTTATCATGCAGCATCTTTTCAACAGCTACATGTATGTCTTCACCATATCCAAACACCTCTTTGTACAAAACTTCATAAGTGATTGCTAAAAAAAAAGAAAAAATTGTTCATTTAGAGAAAAATGAGGATTCAAAACTCGACTCATGTACTCAAATAAAAACCCTTTTGTGCGCAATTTCAGTAAAAAAAAAAGCTCACATTGACAAATTGCAGAAGCAGTGAGATAACTTTTTGTGTAAACACAATCGTACCGATTTCCAGAGAATTCTGCTAAAACCACCTGAAAATGGCAAGTACCATTAGGTAAAGAAAAAATATTCTGAATAAAAAATTATATAACTTATCAATTGATAAACAACCGAAAGCGATTAGTTTTAAACAATTTCTCTGACAAGAATCAGGGAAATGTTAATACAACCTAATGGCGACAAATTCACAGCAAATAATTTATCGTACTAAAGCTGACATGCTCACTTGTTTACTCGAGTCAATGCTTGTTGCTTTAACAGGAGGTTCGCCAACATGCCTGTACAATATAAAGTCTACCCTGCAAAAATAAAGACAAATATAGTGGTCTAAAAAATTGTGAAAAAAAAAAAATTATATTTTGCAAAAAATGACTTCAAAATTAAAAATACCAGAAAAAATATTTAGAATACTTCTAAATAGAAAATACAGTCAAATCTTGATAAGTTGAATGTGCAGTGGCCGACAAAAAACTCAGAGCTATCGTTAGTTTGACTTATCAGAAATTCGGATTTCAGAATGGGGAAAAATACGATTTATTAAAAAAACATTGTTATTTATGAATATCGTATTAGTAAAACGCGTCAAACTGTTGGAAATGAAGAATTCTAAAAAGAAAAGATATTTAATTTAATCATACTTAGTTATATTGAATGAGAATATTTAGAAATAAACTAGACGTACATTGGGGCTTGATAAATCCCAGGCAGCAGGTCAGCATGGCGACTAAAAAAATTGGGATTAGCACTCAAACTTTCCATGTGTGATTGCTGAATAGAAGTCTGAGGACAACACAAGGTTTTTAGAATTTATATCAGTAGTCTCTTGATTTAAAAAGGAAGGGGCGGGGGTCACCAGGTCTCGGAAAAGTTTAAAAATATTTTGACCATTGTTTTCGGAAAAAAATTATAGGCTCCTAAGAAATTAGGCTGGCACCTGAATTTTATTACTATTTGTCAAGTCCTGACGCGCACATTCTGTATTATGGAAACGAACGCATTCATGATGCTCGTATAAATGAAACAAATTATAAAGTGTGACGATGACCTCGAATCATAGGGACCAATATATAGGTATCAAATCAATACATAGGGACAGCCAAAGCCTGATGAAAGCCCAGATTGTGGATAATGGCCGGGTCAGCTGGACCATCCAGTTCAGGTACTGGCAGACTTCCGCAGTAACATATACAAGACTATTTTCAAAAGTCATTCAGCCTTTTTGCAAGCAGGCAAATTAATCTGCTAAATTTTGCTGCTATAAATGCTATATTTTTAAAAATTCTCATTTCCAAAACTAACTTAGAAAAAGAATACTTCGAGTTAAGGGAAAATTTAAACATTAAAATAAGGAAACAGTTCTAGTGCCGCGTGAAAACTTCCACTTGGACAGATATACGAGTTCAACTTATCGTGAATTCACTGACTAATTTCACTGAATAAACAGCTAAAAATTCTACAGACCTGTACATCAACGACAAGGCTGTCATTTCCATGGGCCCAGCCCATTCCTAAAAATTAAATTTATATCATTATTTAGAAAGAAAAAGAACCAGTAAAAATCAACTGAAAGAAAACAAATTATAAAATAAACTCACTTCATCATTAGAAAGGCGCTCCAAGTAACAATCAAAGTCATCTACACACTGAAATATAAATAATCGACATAAATAATGGTTCAAACTTCATGGCTTGACAAGCATCAGGTTGTGTAAGAAATCTGTCATTAGCACCTAAAATTTTCTCTATATGCAATATTACTAAAGTTTGTGTCTAAGAACAAATATTTCTCCAAATTTATAGGCAGTATTCACTGACAGTGTTTAAACTACAATCACATATGAAAAGATTGAAGATCAAAGCGGATTGGATAAATTCACGATTTTAAACAATCTGTGTGAATCTCTAATCCTTTAACCAGTGATTGTAGTTTAAGCGCTTGGTGAATACGGCCATAAGTCTACCAATATGGAAAATAATAATAATAGTTTTATTAAGAAAGGAGAAAGAAAAACCCACAATATTTATAAATATATAAATACAGTTGTAGAGCCACAATATATATTCTTATATGTATTATTATTACTTTACTTTGTACATTGGCTCTCTCTTAACAAGCACGCTCTGGTCACGTGAAAGAATCTCAGTACATTCTGTACTGAAACACGAGATGATCACGTGACCGGATGCCCCTTCGGAGGGTCCGAAGGGCCATGTGTGTGAGAACATCAGTTCAGCTCCAGCTCTCACACGAGATGCACCAATGTCGTCTTTCTCTCTCTTAATATATGTAACCTGTAAATAATATCTTCTACATAGCATCATAATTAAAGATAATGTATCTACAAGTACGTCTCATTCATATGGAGTCAGATGCAATTGCGCTACCGTCACCACCTAGCATTTAGCATTTCGGCACAGTATTCTACTCAAGGGATCGCTTGATCCGTCCAGAGTATACAAACATAAATTTTTCTGTGATGGCAAACACTTTCATATACTAACAAGTACTAAACAAAATACAAGTATACAGATAGACAAATATTCCAAAGGCTTAGGTGACACAACACTGTATACTGGGGGCCGAGAAGTACCTTCCTATTGTAGTAAAATATTAATATAAAAAGGTTATTAATTCTCGGAAATGCTTTAAAAAAATGATCTGGGACTATTTTTCTTTAAAAAATATATGCTCAGCTTTTAATGAGCCCTCAGTAGTGCCTTTACACAACAAATGTTCACCATTTTCATTAATTTACTCTACATTGCAAAAACGTTTTTCTCTAATAATTTTTTGGTGTAACAAAGAGATATATTGTAACCCCCAATGCTAGGAACATGTGTGTGTAAATTTTCACTTCGTTTTTTATCAGCCGGTTGGGGGTCCTTTATTTTGCTATGTCCCTAAGTTTTGCCTGAAGCACGAATGTGTATTCTTATTAAAAACACGTTACAAAACATTTTGGGAAAATAACTTTTATAGTGTAACATGGGCAGAGTAAACATTTCCTCTGCCTTCCCCCACTCAAGGACATTGCACATCCATACTTTTAACATGAGTGGGACGATATTATAGTCATGTTTGTTATAACAACCATTCAATATTATAATGACCAATATGGTAAGCCCTAAATGTTTTCGCATAACGACTACCCATTACAACATCTGTTTTTGATGGAACGATTGGGTGAATCTTTTCAAAGAGCGTTGGCTGTACATGTAGACTGCTATATTTTTCAAAACAGCAAAAATTATTGAAAAACTTACATGTTCAAATAAATATCTATGTCTTTGCATGTATTCAATACACCGCTTCTTCAAATGAACATGATGGCTTTGAGTATAAAACAGCTGAAAAATAAATGCAAATCTTGAATACAGTAAAAAAATTCAAAAATTCATCGAACTTCTCAAAGGAAATGCAGTAAAAGTCCATAATGACCCTGGTCCATAATGTCAAAAATCTGGTATGAATACTAGTGGCGAAGCCAGAGGTGTCTTTTAGCCCTGGACTGAGCAGTCCAGCATTAATTCATAAATCAAAATCTCTTGTATAAAGATCAAGTTGAGCACCCTCAGGTTTAGAACACTTCCGATAGTCCCCCCTCCCATGGGCACAGATTGTGATGAGAATCTTACGAGTGAATTGTAAATTGTGTGCTCTTGGAGTAAATTTGCTATGCACTACTTGCAATAACGGGGAAAACTTGTTATAAGCAATAAAGTAGGCTATTTTCAAAAAGTTTTCCCGCTATTGTAAGTAGTGCATGGCAGATTTACACCCAACAGTACACAATTTCCAAGATTGTCATCACAATAATCTGTACCCATGTTGGGGGTATCAGTTTTAAACCTGTGGGTGTTTGACTCGATCTTTGTACAAGAGATTTTGATTTATGAATTCTGGACTGCTCAGTTCAGTGATAAAAGGCACTGTGGGTGCTCGAGCACCCACCGCGCCTCTGGCTCCAATACTAGTATTCATACCAGATTTTTTACAGAGTATTAACTTTTCCCCATTAAGTCAATAAAGTAGTGTTTTTGGGGATTCGCCAAAAAAAAACTTAAATTTAAGATTTTATAACCAATCTCAACCCTTATGCTGCAAGAAAAAAAACTTCTCTGAAAAAACAGCTGCTTAAGTGTAAGAACCACACGAGAAAATTGGGAAGATTATTGTGGTTGTCATGCCGATGCAAAGCTTAGGAAGAAAAGTTAGCTGTCTTCGCTGGGAATCAAATCCAGTTCTTCTTGCATACTGGACAAGAGAACAGCTGTGGAATACCTTTTCCTTTGGCAATTTCATTTCTAGCCTGTTGGCACTTTTCACCTTGGTCAGCCATTTTCTTCCACTGGCTTCCCCCCCCCCCCGTCAGTTATTTCCTTTGGCTCCTAGGTGTGCCATTTTCTTTTTCTTACAGTTGGTCAGTATTTTAATTTTTCGTTGCCCCTTGTCACACTAGGCTTTTGTGTTAAAGAGCGCAGCGTTTTAACCAACTGAGAATCTATTGAAGCTTATTTTTTGTGGTCTCGTATCACATCCTATAATTTTTCCGGTATGTTACCTTCAATTTTCTTGTCAGAATAGCTCGTTTATACTAGCCATTACAACAGGAATTTTAATCTTGCAAGTCATGTTTTTATTGAACTCTGACAGTTTTTGACCGAAACCCAGAAAACTTTTTGCCCTGCGTGACACTGTTGTGTTATTTAAGAGTCCTGGTTTTCATTCATAACCCATAGCCGCAGGCAGCCTACCTTGACATATAAGCTGTGTGTGTGCGTGCGTCCAGAAAAATCTCACCGATTTATATACCTCGTATGTAGTATGGTGAAACCAGGGCAGTTTCGCTGTAAAAAGTTTTACCCAGGGCTTTAAATACATCCACTTAAAGGGGACTGAATACAATCTACAAGAAACTGACATTCACAATTGATACTGTGGTTGGAGAGTGGGACACACATAGCAAAGGTTGTGGGTTTGATTCCCTCAAACTCAGCCGAGATTTTCTTTTCCTAATTACTTTAATGTGTGATCTTAAATTTATTTGTAATTTTACTAAAATTACATTTTTTTAAACGTTACACAGGTTAAATGAGATTCATTATATTACTACCAATTGCCAGATGTAAGGGGCTAGGAGGTTGTTTCTAAACAGCAAACGTGGAGAGATGAGGGATGCCCCTGTATAATAAATTGCCATTTATTGATTCTCGAAAAAATGCTTTCACTTTTTTCTGATTTATTCCAAATGGGATTTAGTTGCATCAAGTTGACAATAATATAGTTCCTTATATTATATATAGAAATTATACAGGGTGGGCAAAAAAGTCAGTAGAAACTTTAAAAGTTCATAAAAACCAGAAGAATAACCAAATAAAAACGGTTTGCAGGGTTAGCATTGCTAGGTTACTGGAATTTTTTTAAGACAGGAAAAAATAACTCAAAAACAGCCGATAGGTGATGTTGGTAAAAGTGACTTTGGTGGAAATATGTAAATGAGTGGATGGATGAATGCAAAAGAACATGCTCCCCTAATCCACAAACAGTTCGCCATTGCAAACCGTGTATTTTGGGCCTGCTGCCATTCCTGGATTTGTGACTCGCCTGCAATGTGTTATCCCCTGTGGTGGGTCATGTGGAACACATACTGCTGTAATAAACGATTTGGAAGCATTCTGTTCATTATTTGCATATATTTTCTTTGATGTGTGTACATCAGCGCCACCTATTGGCTATTTTGTTATTTTTTTCCTGTCTTAAAAAAATTACAGTGACCTAGCGATGCTAACTCAGCAAACCATTTTCTATTTTGGTTATTTTTCCGGTTTTTATGACTTTTTAAAGTTTCTAGACTTTTTGCTCACCCTGTATATACTATAGATAGAATGATATTCCAGCTGTTCTTGTAACAGCTGGAGACACACTTTACTGGAAGAAATAGTCTCCTCTCATATCATGCATGTGCACTCTGACTATGTTCAACCCCCTCAACACTGCAGCAAGACTCTCGTATTCGGAGGGTTGCTAGGACCAGTGCAACAAATTATCTACAGCACCATTGGCTCAGATGTCACTGTACGTGAGCTAATTTCTAAAAATCAGAACATCTTTGGTTCGAAGAAGTGTTGCAATGAGGAATGTAACTAACCTACCATATTGAAATTCAGAGATTAATGTTTTTCGGGAAATCACAGTGGCTCTGTGTAAAATTTCCTAGGTCAACTGCACAATATCACCACTATCAAATACTGTATGCTATAGCATAGTTTCGCCCAGTCTACGCAACATAATCTGTTAAAATTTTGAGGGGGGGGGGGGAGTTGGCATGCAAGTTGGCATCCACTTCGCAAATATGCATTCAGATGCAACAAGCAACTCGCCTAACACGAGAGAGAGAAAATAAAAAATACCTATAACAAACTTCATGAGTGATTTGTATGTGGAAAAGGCAGTATGGTAAGAAACATAGTAAATTATTTCCGTCACTAGAAATAATGAGGTAATAAAGTCTGCAGTTGAAACCAAAATAGTTCGAATAATGATCACAAATTTAATTTCATACACAAGTATTTTTACCGTGCCGGAGCCACACGAAATTGCCTTGCGGGCCACATGCGGCCCGAGAGCCAGCTGTTGGACGCCCAGCAACACACAAAAGAGATACAACCTTCCTTTCTTTACAACAAACGTTAATAATATGCTGTACCGAGTGCAGACAATGCAGCTGCCTTAACCACAGCAAAGACAAGACCCTCTGGGCCCCACAGTGGGTCTTTTCTTTGTTGGGGTCCCCACAGGTCATCTATGACAACCCACAGTTCTTTCATTAAAATTATGAAACAAATCGCAAACAATACAGGTTTGGAAAATAAATGGGAAATGATTACACATTTAATGAAACAAAATCTCATTATATTAGACTTACCCATTAATCAAGACCTGACTGACTTCTGACATGAAATAGGCATCCCATAAACACAAGGGAGGAACTAACAAAAACAAAGGTGGCGCCAAAGTTGTTCATCTTTAGAGTAGTAGTAGTAGTTATTTTTCAAAAATCTAATTTGGGATATGATTAAGTCAAGATTTTTTTTGAAAAAAAAAAAAAAAATGGCTATAAGAAATGTACTAATATTTGAACTTTTCCGCAGACTAAGCACGCATTTTTCCATTAAGCATAAATCCCTGTGCAAATCTGACTGACCATATGACCTGCATCTTATGGGACATTCCTGTGCATACCATATTTGTCATGTTCAGTGCCACCAATAGAAATGGGTCACCCAGAGCCAAGGCCAGAACTGGGCGGCAACTGCCAACACCCCCGATAAGACAACATCCCCTCTTATATATAGGGGGTACTGCAACTGCCCCTCGCGGAAAAATTTATGGGAGTACGGAAATTTCAGGTAGGAACAAAGAACACTGTTATAAAATTATCGAACTTTGAAGTTGTGGGGGGAGGTAAAAATGCTAGTGCCGGTAAGCCCACTGTTCATAGGCGGCGATAGACTTGGAAGTCGGGGGGGGGCACGGTCATTATTGCTGGAGGGGGGGCATGATGATGTAAATTTATATATACACATACATTGTATCAGTCGACTCAACCTTTGACGAGGGATGCCCCTCGTACCTCCGTCAATGCCCCTTAAATCCGCGTCCATAGGCGGAGATAGACTTGGAAGTCTGGGAGTGCGCGGTCATTATTGCTGGGGGAGGCACGATGATGTCAATTCATATGTACATTAGATCAGTCGACTCCACTTTTGACGCTGGGGCCCCACGCCAGCCCGTATCTCCGCCCACGAATCCGCCTCTGGAGGGGGTACCCATTTAGGTACCTTATATGCATTAATTTTTAACGGGAAAAGTAGTAAACTCGACGCCATTTTTGGCCCGGTGCACAAGACTCTCTACCTTTCTTTGCAGAGAAAGAAACCCCCATGCCACTCTGATGCGTCATAATGCCCGGTTCCTCCGTCCAAGCGCCGATCCGGGGAATCCGACATTTTCCCCTATTCAGAAGTCCTCAAAAAGACCTCTAGTAGACCTCTCAGACGCCCCCTACCATGTCCTGTCTCACTTGTAGGGATTTGGGGGGTGGTCAGCTAAACGATTTTGTGTCCGCTTAGTGCGTTTTCCTCGAATGATTTTCCGGACACCGTACATAAGTGGATAAAAGCTTTTTGAACGAGAGTGCGGTGGTGGTATATACGTGAAGGTATTTTCTTCCGATTTTTTGTAATATTTTTTGCATCAAGAATAAATATTTGACCATCTGGGGGGGGGGGGCATAGTGTGCTCATTCCTTCCCCCCCCCCCCCCCCCCCGCGCGTACGTCTCAATACGATATGCGTTATTCGGCAAGGAGCAGAGCCGACGCAATTTTGCTGACCGGGGGGATATAGTTTTGCTGACGGAAGGGGGGGGGGGAAGGATCGAAAAGGCAAAAAAATCTGATATAACATTTGAATGGTCCTTGAGGCGCGGATCCAGAAATTTTCATGGATCTGCGCGTCTTCGGTCGACCGACTAATTAATTGTGGCATGGTACGCAAAAGGCATTTCTAAAACCTTATCAATGCGCACTCAATAATTCCACTTAGCGGCAAAGTCGAATAGGGAAAGGGGAAAGAAAAAAAAATCACGAACCAGGCACCGCTGAAGACCCCTTCTCCAAGACATAGGGGGTGGTTATTCAAATCGTGGACATATAGGATCAGGCACACCCAAAATGACCTTTTCCAGTCCATGTTTTCATACCCAACCTTGACCCCCCGCTCTGTCCCCATATAAGATGGTTCATCTTTCCATACCCGCGAGAATCGGGGTAAGACTTTCAACGTGATTCCAATTGTGCGCCTCCCTCCCCCCAATCGAATGGCCGTACTGAAGCCGGGCAATTCACGATGTCGTTGCATGCAAATATTCATAGAATAAAAAACTAGAGGTTGAATACGGGCCAGAGCCGCTATTGGGGGGGGGGGGAGGAGCAGGTGTATCTGGTGTCCTGGGTGCCAAACCAGTTAGGGCACATATTTCGCTCTCCAACATTACAAGGGAGCGCAAAAATGCGTGCTTGACCTCAGCTGACCAAGCATCTAGTTGCAGCTATGTCCCAGGCTAAAGCCATTCTAGTATCCTCAGGATGGGAGGGCATTATGCCCCCCACATCCTGGAGCTGGGCTATCTTAAGAGCACCATGGGCCCAGGGATTTTTTTTGAGACCTTACCGGTCGTCCACTGGAAGCAAGAACAAATGGCAAGTATGCGCAAAACTGCTATAGCGGTTTTTCGCTGGTTGCATCTTCTAGTGGACGATCACAGCCTAAGCATAATCGAATCTGACAAGATACAGTACAAAAAAAGGGGGGGGGAGAATCAGCACTTTTGCGCCCGATTTCCGCATGGAAAAATGGTTCATTTGCCCAGCCTCCCCCCCTTATTTTGGGGGTAGTCAAACATTCGGTACATACATGGCCGTAAGAGCATCATGTCCCCCCTTGCACAAAGTAATTTTTTTGATGCCTTACCTGGCTAGAAATGTCCCCCCCCCCCACCATTTCACATGCTTAATTTTAATTGGAACTGTTTCATGAGGCCCTCTCTGCTGGAGGTGCCGTGAGCCCATGCGTTAAGACAACACTGACACAACCGTATTTAGACATGTCCCGCTCATCTAACCCAAAAATAATTGTCGGGGGGGGGGGGGCGAAGAGAACTACTGGAGTACCCCGAACCTTCAGGTTCTAGTGCCTATGCAAGAACCCATAAAATGCCAGTCAACGGGCCACTAACTTACAATGCCGGCGAGTCTAATTTTTTGAAGGTACGTCAGCAGATTTTTGGCCATTTTTGACCCTCACAGCAAAATTTCGTTAGCTCTGGCCCCACCTCCTAACACATTGGGATAGAGACGCACACAGGGGGTGTGTACATGAGCCCCTATGGCCCCTAGTCAATAAAAAATTTGTTACAAATATTAAAATTCATATTTTTGTGAAGAGTGGTTGATAACAAGCATCATTCAACCTCCCCTCCCATCAAAAGTCAGCAAATGGAACCCCTCCCCCATCGATGCTGACGTAATGCTTGAATGACCCCTATATTACAAAAATCACTCGCACTTGAAAAATCCAACTTAAAGTACATTCAGGTTTGCCTGTAGATCAGTGTTTCTTAACCTTTTTCAGCTCATGGCGCCCCGACGGATCACATTTTTTTCTCGTGGGCCCCCCCCCCGTCCTATCCAGGGGCCCCCATACCCTCATCCAAGAGCGAGATATTCTATTTTTTTTAATTACGAATGAAATTTTAATAAATCAGGTCAATCTCTAGAATCCTGGCTAGGAACGGATCCAAATGATGGATTATCTTCTCTCCCAGGAGTCAAATTATATGGTAAAAACGGGTCTGTATAAAATACGGGACGATCCAACGAACATGCACAATAAATCGACCCTCCCAACACATCAACCGTTGCTCTGGCGGCGCTTCATACTGCTGGTCATTACTACTACTTCATCAAGCTGGTACTAGATTTGGTACTATGATTTTCACATGTAAGCTGTTCTTACATATGAAAATCATAGTACTAGATTCCCATATAGTGCAGTCCCTATCCCTCCATTATAGACATGAAGACCCGGGTCATGCCCACATATACGCAAGGTTAAGATGCCCCTGGTTCTATGGACGGATCTGATGAATTCTGAAAATAGTAATATTTTTCAACCATGTTTCACTTTTAAAGCTTTTTTTTCTTCACAGCTCTCTATGACTCCTTTCACCACCTGTCGCGGATCACCTTACTTCTGATTTTCTTCCGTGGCCCCCTAGAATATCCCAGGACCGCAAGGGGGCCATATGGCCCAAGGTTGAGAACCACTGCTGTAGATCACAGACAAGGCGTCTTAAGAGCATCATTCCCCCCCCCCCCTCTCCCGATCAAATCGATTCTTCTAAAGCCCTATTTGACTGGAAATGCCTGCCCACACATATTTACATTCTTAATCTCGAATATCTTGACCAGATTTTAAACTCTACCGTCACCACAGTAGTGGTCGGAGGTTCCAACTTTGAGGCGCGAATACGAACCGATCTCCCCGTTAAAAAGTCTCTCCACTAAGAGCAATAGGCCTACAATGGTATACTTATTCAATCATTACACTTCACTTCCGAAATATAGGCGGCAGCACTGAAAAATCAGGCAACATGGCATATGCACTCAGACTGTTTAGATACACACCCACACTTCCGGCACAACTCAATCGATAGTAAATTACCAATGGCGATAAACCGGAGTGGTGCTCGGTTTGAAAGACCAGATTTTATTACCATGAGGTCCCTTCCTCTAAACTTGGTGCCTGGGTGGACCCATGTGTTAAGACGGCACTGATCATAAGCTGGGAAACATTAACCCAGGTGACCCTACGGGATTACGGTCATACACTGGACCCATTTACATAAAAAATAATCATTTATAAAAATACAGTACATTTTATCAATTAATACCGTAGAAAGGCGTACGAATTATCGATCATTGGGGGGGGGGGGCTATACACACAGGGCCAAAACCAGGTAAGAGCAAGCGGGTCTGGTGCCTGAACGCAAGAATATAGGGGAGCAAATTTCGCCTATTAACCTTTCCAGCATCACAGGGCATCAAAATACGTGCTTACCAAGACCAGTTCCTGACCAAGTATCCAGTTGCGGCCCTGGGTACACGGGGGGGGGGGGGGGGGGCGGCGGAAAAAGTTAACAAGGCACAACACTTCCAGAGAAATTGTTACTAACCTTCAAAAAACATTTTAAATCAACAGAAATTGATCAAATGGTGTATAAAAGGTATTTTAATTAGATATTTTAAATTTTTTGATCGTTCTCGGGGGATGAACTACGGGGCCCTGTATGCCTCTCAGTGCGTATGTCTGACTATAGATCATATATGCTCAATCCTTTGCCAGCGGGGCCATGCGACGTCAAACCTAGTTTTGTAAAAATGAACTAAGCGGAACATGAACATGTCACTCAAGTGTCCCGCTGCAGTTCCACATCACTTAAGTGGTCTGCGAAACATTTAAATATCACTTAAGTGATCTGGAGCTGTGCCACAGTTACTCATGTGTCCGACATATTTACGGATCACTTCAGTGATTCGCGGCACACTGCATGAGCAGGACCGTAATAAGCCTTTTCGGGGCAAACTTTTCCTTGAGGCCCTTCTTGAAAGGGTTATTATTATCCAAAATAAGCGTAATTTTTTTGGGGCCCCTATTTGGCCCAGTTGCCCCAGCCCAGTTACGGCCCTGTTCATGAGCACTAAAGCGGCCGCAGTATATTTTTAGATCACTCAAATGGCCCACGACACTTTTACAGCTCACTTAACCAAGTGGCCCGAGACACGTTCTCGAACCAGTGAAGTGGCCCGCAGTCTTTGAGTTATTATTGCTGCAAGTAGGACATTGCATTCCCCTCAATCACTCGGTATGGAAGAAGGATTTTCTCGGCCTAAATAACACATATCAATCACAATTAAGATAGTAAAACTAATAATTAATTAATAATTAATTACCTGTTCTGCGACGGACCTGTACAGGCAGGTCGCATCCTTCGCAACATCGCTCCTGTACAGTCCCAAATAGTCCAAAAACGCGTCCATCAATCCAAAATCCATACAAAATTTCTAATTCCTGTGAAGTAATAACAAAAACAACAAACGACGGCGTCAATCCGATCACGGCCGACGACGAATCTCGGCTAATTTGCATGTCCGGCACAGGTAGGACCCGTTGCAGCTTCTTATTGGCCGAGAGGAAATGAATGCCTTTCAGAGGAAAGGGGGAAAGTGGGATGGCGTACTCTGTACTCTATTTTATTTTCCCTTCCAAATATGATGTTTGCGGCAGGGCCGCTGTTATAACACGCGGGGCCCCCGGCGTGGAAATAATTTCGGGGCTCCTTAGGCCCTATTTTATATATTTCAAGAGGGAAGGGGAAATCGGGCATCGAAAGATTCATGCACTATTACAGAATATACAGGAATGCTGAAAAATATCTACTCACCAATGAAAATTCAGAACTTATTAGTTCTGAATTTTCTAAAGAAAAAAATCCAGAGATGTTGAAAATTCAGAATTAATGAGAAAAAAATCCCAGAATTTATCAAAATTCCAAATTAAAGAGAATACCCCCAGAATTAATGATGAAAATTTAGAATTAATGATGAAAATTTAGAATTAATGAGAGGAAAAAATCAGAGAATTGGTGAAATTTCAGAAATAATGAAAGAAAAAATCTCAGAATCGACGATAGAAATAATTCTAGAACTGATGAAAATCTAGAATTAATGAGAGAAAATCCCGGAATATTGATGAAAATTTAGAATAAATGAAAGAAAAAATCCCAGAATTGATGATGGAAACTTAAAATTAATGAGAGGAGAAACCCCAGCATGCTAATTTTTTCAAACAATACTTAACAATGCTAATTTTTTTCAAACAATGCTTAACAATGCTAATTTTTTCAAACAATGCTTAACAATGCTAATTTTTTCAAACAGTGCATAACAATGCTAATTTTTTTCCAATGTTTAATGATGCTAAACTGTTCAAAAATATTTTTTACAATGTTAACAGATGTTTTAACAGAACTTCTGCTTGAACAATGTAAACAGAAGCATTGTTGAGATGTTAATTTTTTCTCCAACCATTGTTTAAAAAACCAAACACCCACATCTATAATGCATACAACTGATTAAAAAAACAGATTGCATAAAAATATGAAGGAAAAAATTTTGTTAACTAAAAAAGCGCGTTTTTCCTTACATTTTGGAAAAGAGAAAACTCGCCAAAAAAAACTCCAAATCCATCAGTAACAAACTAAAACGGTTCAACTGTTGTTGCGGAGTTAAATGCAACCATACGGGAATTAACAAAGACGAGGGGGGGGGGAGAAGGTGAAATCGAAAACAAGAGACGAAAATGAAAAAATAAGGCGGGTAAAATCCTCAAACAACGATTCGGTGATGATAAAATACAGAGACCGGCCACACACACAAATATGCCATTTTGCGTAATTGAAAAATAAAATAAAACTTTTGTTTAACTTCTCGAAAAATCAATGACGAGGTAATTGAAGCTCACGTACATTATAAGCTTATAATTAAATAAATCATGAAACACCAAAAGCTATCAACTCCAATTATCAATGTTTCGAGTTGGTGGGGCAGGCAGCAACCAACATTGGGGGGAGGGAAGGAGGGGGCAGGCGAGTGAGCTAATCAGATTTAGAAAGATTAAAATTGGGGGGGGGATATCAATCTACCCTCTCCCCCCCCCCACCCCCCATACACACATCTAAGGTGTGAATAATATTTTTACGACTTTATAACTTGATGAAAAAAAATTATTTTAATTAAGAATTATAGTGTATTTTTCATTATATGTATAGAGAAAAAAGTACACATATTTTTGTGATTCAGTTTTGAATCAGCTTTTATCACAGCTAATAATTTGAAATTGTTTGCTGCTAATACTTTTGCATATTGAACAAAATAATGAAGAATTAGGGAGAGATTTCAGAAATATGCAATGATAAATATAGACGGCTTTTTTTTTCAGATCAATATATCAAATATTTTAAGATTTTATGCTGACGTGAACTCGGAAGGAAAGTCATATGCTCTCCCCCGGGAACCGAACGTAAGCCCTCTTGTATACCAGGCAAGCATGCTACCATCTACAACACTGGAGACATGACCCTGGTTTCCTTATTTCACTCACTTTGTCGTGAGTCACTGAAGTAGAGACATTATAGTAGCAAGCATCTCTTTACTTCAGCGAAGTGGCCCCCAGGTGAGACGGTAGAGATAGGCGGCATTTTCTCTGCTCAATATGTTAAAAAACCAAATATTTTTTGGATTTTATACTGAGAGGACTCGAAATTAAAGTCATCTGGACCCCGCCGGGCCTCAGTATAAAATCCAGAGAATATCTGTTTCTGTGATACATTGTGCTGAGAAAAAGTCGTCTATCTCTACCGTCCCACTTGGGGACAGTTCTCTGAAGTAAAGAGAGGCTACTAACGCCTGTACTTCAGTGCCACACTCCAGTGCGTGAAATAAGGAAATCAGGGTCGTGTCTCCAGTGGTGTAGATGAGGAATATGGACGAGGTGCATATGTCTGGTTTAGTAGTAGTGGTGTAGATGGTAGTTTGCCAGGCTTTGCATACTTACCCGGTATGCAAGATGGGCCTGGGTTCGAGTCCCGGTGCAGAACAGATGACTTTCCTTCCGAGTTCACCTCAGCATAAAATCCGGAAAATATTTGTTTCTACGCAATAAAATTTTTTTCTTGCGTTATAAATAGATAAATATGATTTTTGTTATTCATTTATAATCGGAAAAAAAAACCACCGACCCACACACATAATACATTATCTAAGGAGCCAACACTGATGTCTCTTACTGGATGTCAATGAAAAGTAACAATTGAATATTTAATATCAGAGTGAACAAGTGTATGAATGAAAAATATTAACCAATTATCAAAATTTTGAGGCAAACAACGTTGGTGGTGTTGCAATTGGGGAAAGAAAAGCAATTCAATAATGGAATAAAGGAGGTAGAGAACCGGAGGTGCAGTAGAGTAAAATGAATAAGGTCAATATGTAAGTGTCAATGCGGCCTCTTTCTCATCAATTGTTCATCGTAGAGGTACGGTTTTAACTTAAAAGAATCCCCAAAAGTGTTCAGAAATCACCCTGCTCAAGTTTTGGGAGTGAAAATACAGTGCGTAAAAACAAAATAAAAAAATCTAAATTTTTGAACGGTCCCTCTGTATTTTAATTGGAAAGTTGTTGCCATGTATCTCCTGAGGCCAACAGAAAAATTCCATGTTTCTGAGTTTAATATTCGCTAAGATATTTGAATTATAAAATCGGAGACAAGTTGTGAAATAACAGCGAAAACTAACGGACAACGCTCCTTCCCCCTCATTTATGCTGTGCTTTCCCAATTTTTCTTCGATTTTTGAATTTGAATATCTCAGTGAATATTGCACTTGGAAACTTGGAATTTTTTTTTTTTGCCTTAGGAGATACAGGGCAACAACTTTCCAATTGGATGTTAGAGGACACGGGGGACCGCATAAAAATTTAGATTTTTTTTTAAATTTTGTGACACACTGTATTTTCACTCTGAAAACTGGTGAAGGATAATTTTTGAACGCCTTTTGAACGTTTTTTAAACTGGAATCACACCTCTACGACGGAGGGTTGAGGAGATAAAGGCAGCATTAGCCTTTACCTAGGACACCCTGCATAATGGAAATTATTATGGAATTATTTCTCGGGGATTTACATAACTGGCATTTTCCATGTTTGCTTATCCGCGATGAATACCGAATTGGAATGTACACTTGCGTACCATTCGAAAGAAATTACTACAATGGGGAAATAATGTTATTTTTATGATTTAGGGCAAAAAATAAAATCTTATAAAAGACATCAAAAGCTTTCTTAATGTTGACGATGGTACCCTGAGCTTCCTTACAATAACTTCTTGAATGCAGAATATAATCTCATATATTAACCTTTTCAATGTACACGAGGGTACCCTGAGCTTCTTTAAATCCGAATTCTTCCATCCTGAGCTTTTCTAAATGCAAACTATGACGTATGTGCCAGAGAACCTGTGTCTCCATCCCTCCCCATCCCACCAATTAATGCAAATACAATGCAACGCAATCCTTTCCTGGGTACAGGTTCCAGTCCCAACTTCTGGTATAACAATGTTTTCTCCGCGTCAGCGCCTCTGAGCTAGGGTGCCCCGAGCTTCCTTAAATGCGAACTCAACCTTCCACGAGCTTCTTTATTAAATGTGAACTCGTCTACTACGAGCTTCTTGAAAATGCTGTCTAATCTCACACAGGGCCGTCTTAAGAGCATCACGGGCCAAGTGATTTTTCTGAGGCCTTACCACGCAAATTCTCGAAAATTTCAACCACATCGCATTTTTGTGAGGCCCCCGGGTGGACCCATGCGTTAAGACGGCACTGATCTCACATGAGCTTCCTAATGCGTACCGAATCGAAATTACACGCTTGCGTACCATTCAATAGAAATTATAACAAGGGGAAACAATATTATTTTTGCGAACAATAGGAAAAAAAAATCGTATGATTAAAAGAAAAGAGGCCATTTTTTTTAATGAGTGCGAAAAATAAACCTTTCTTTTTTAAAAAAAAATGAAATATGAATCATAATTTATTTATACTCACAGCTTCACTGGCAGATTTGAAAATCCCATTCGGCTGGTAAGAGCTTCTAACAGTTACTTTCTCGCGCGACGAAGCCATTGTTGGAGGTCGTCGTCCAACAACAATTGTAACACAATATGTGTTGACGAGGACGAAGAATGCCCGGGGACTAATCGGATTTTTATTCCCACACCTGACATTGTGCAGTACTGCGGACAGACAGTGACGTCAGTGTACAGAAATGATTTAATTGGTCCCGACAATTCGTAGCATCAGCAGTACGGATATGAGAAGTACACACAATAAGGTTTCTTTGTTCGGACGGCAACAATTGCCAATCTAATAATTAGAAACTGGCGAACACGTAAAGAAAAAATTTGATGATAATGAGAAATAACTATTTAATTATTAAAAAAATTTTTTTGGCAGTGCAGCTTAACTATTTTTTTAATACTGATTTTAATAATTTCCGGGTGCGGATCTGCGATAAAAAGCATTTACATGATTTAATAACCGGGGGGGGGGGTGCGCCGTGGAAGGGGCAACGAACACAGGCGTATTTATTGACGAACTTAATGGACTATAGCCCAGGGTGGCATGGACGAAACATGGGCGGCAAATCTGAGGAATGAACGGCCGAAGAAATTAGTAGAATGGGAGAAAGGTGGTATAATACACTGGTATACAGCCCATAACAAATCCGCCTTTGCCCAGAGAGCAAGTGACCAGCCTGTTCCTGTCGTGGTTCCGTGTGGGGAGGGGGGCGCTATGCACACACGTGAGATGCTTCTGATAATCTTGTACAGCAATTAAAATAAACCCCAGCAAATTGTTCGACTCCAGGGAGGAGCATGATTCTGTTGGAAAATGTCCCACTTTTTAACAATAACCAGCTCAACAATGACTCGAAGTTGCTTTGTTAGAAAATTAATGCTTGCCATTGTTGTGCATTGTTGACTCTGATTGTTGCATGGATGTGAATTTCGTGTTTTTTTGCACGTGTAAAATTATTTATTTCAGAGAAATTTTTGTTAGGCATATAGAGGACGGCAGTGAAGAAGCATTATTCTGTTGAAATATGCCCCCTTCTTAACAATAACCAGCTCAACAATGACTCGAAGTTGCTTTGTTAGAAAATTAATGCTTGCCATTGTTGTGCATTGTTGACTCTGATTGTTGCATGGATGTGAATTTCGTGTTTTTTTGCACGTGTAAAATTATTTATTTCAGAGAAATTTTTGTTAGGCATATAGAGGGCGGCAGTGAAGAAGCATTATTCTGTTGAAATATGCCCCCTTCTTAACAATAACCAGCTCAACAATGACTCGAAGTTGCTTTGTTAGAAAATTAACGCTTGCCATTGTCGCATTGTTGACTCTAATTGTTGCATGGATGAGAATTTCGTGTTTTTTTTGCACGTGTAAAATTATTTATTTCAGAGAAAGTTTTGTTAGGTATATAGAGGGCGGCAGTGAAGAAGCATTATTCTGTTGAAATGTCCCCTTCTTAACAATAACCAACTCAACAATGACTCGAAGTTGCTTTGTTAGTAAATTCATGCTTGCCATTGCCGCATTGTTGAATCTGATTGTTGTGTGGATTTGAATTTCGAAAATGTTTTTTTGCACATGCAAGATTATTTATTCCAGAGAAATTTTTGTCAGGCATATAGATGGTCGCACAGTGCATTGTTAAGGTCGGTGAAATGTTCCCCCTTCTTCACAATAACCAACTGAACAATGACTCGAAATTGCTTTGTTAGAAAATTAATGTCTGTCATTGCCACATTTAATGAACGGATTTTAATTTCGAAAATGCTTTTTCGCATGGTGCAAAATTTATTTCAGAGAATTTTCTTTTATGTCACCACTTTTGAGATTTTTTTTCTGTCATTGCCCTAATCCTATAGCGGGTCCCTAAGTCAGGGGACAGCGGCTTTCAACGGGACTCCTAGATAAATGAATTTTCTATTAAATTTCCCTCCCTGCTCTCTAGGGCATAGGAGTGCTGTGAGCTCTATAATGTGATTTTTTACAAATAAAATCCCTTCACAGCCCGCAAACTGTTTCCAGGAGATGATGATTTCAATGGGGATGGAAATTAAAACAAAATTAGCATAGAAATTTCAGTGGGAACTCAGGGTCCCTCCGAAAATTTATTGAAATATGAGAATGAGATCGCGCGCACAGGTCATCATTGGCACCAAAAATACAATTTTTTCACACATGGACCGGTGCAATCGTGCACATAGTGAGCACCACAGGTTCAAGATGTCTGTAGTTGGTATTAATGTCATGAAAATTTCTTAACAGAGCCTTCTTGAAACGCATGTGCCACCCTACCCGTCGTAGCCCCTGGACGCTCCCCACTCCATGCATGAGGGGTTTTTGATGATATTGTATAGCAATTTAAAGAAAGTGTCAGACAACCCCAGTGCATTGATTCGGTTAAAACGACCATGCTCAACCAATAGACAACTTGACAATGACTAGAAATTGCTTTGTTGAAGAATATGTAACCGCCATTGTCACATTGTTGAATCTGATTGCTGTACTAATTCAAATTCCGGAAAAGCTTTTCTTGCACTTTTAAAATTGATCCAAAGAGCTTTTTTTTTTGTCACTGCCTAAAGCAGCCATCTTCAACCTGTTGCTCGCGAGCACCAAGATGGCTCAATGCTTACGTCCGATTTCGTACTTGCGAGCACTTGATCAACGCTCCAGTTGAAATCCCTGATATGTAAGTGTATTTATGCGATCCATTTTGGAATAAGACTTTTTCGTCGTGACCCATAGATCAAGAATACTCGGCTGCAAGAGGGTTCTTGCGACCCATCTAGGATGCCACTGGGAATAGATTTCGGGTCCTGAATTATAACTCAAGAATCCCTGGCTATAAGAGGGTTTGTACGACCCATTTCGGAAGCCATTGGAAAAGGCTTGGACCATGGCTCAAGAATCTTTGGCTGAAAGTAGAATTGTATGACTCATTTTGGAAAGACATTGCAAATAAAGTTTCCGCCTTGACCCATAGCTCAAGAATACTCTGCTGTAAGTGGGTTTATACGACCCATCTCGGAAGTCCCCGTGACCCATAGGTTAAGAACCCCTGCTGTATAGCGATGATCTTCCGTAAACGAAGAGAGCGGAGGAATCACGCGTGAGTAAAACCGATACTCTACAGCGAAATCAAATACATCGGTATCCATCGGTACCCATCGCATATTTCTGAGTTGATATATACATTGTTCTATTGAATTATTTGTCATCATTCAACAACACAAACCAAGTAAATAATTACATAATATCAATACTATTCGACTTTACCCTCCTTATTGATACTTTAAAACACGTGCAAAAAATATAGCTCAGAAGTACCATCACACACCGGTATATTTTCGCTTCAACAATAATGAATAATTCGCTTCAATTTGAAATGATGCCTAAAATTCACAATTCATCAAGGAACATTGTTAAGTAAGCTAACAATCTTGACCTTAGAGTTGAAAAGTAATTGTTGCGAGTAATTCAATGCACATTATTGCAACCAGCAATGCAAGGGATCCCGTGCAACAATGTTACCGCAACAATCGCTACAAGAATGGAAACTTACCATATCCTAGAGGAACTTCCTGGAAAGAGCATTTGCGTTTCTTGGTATTTGAAAAATGGTAGCATAGCAAAATAAAATGGATCGGTATCCGTCGCGGTACCCACAAAATATTTCTAGATTAATGCACGCATTGTTCTATTGAGCATTTGTTATCAACAACACAAACTCAGTAAATAAATGACAATGTAAATGCAAATCGAACACCCTCATCGATACTTCAAAATACATGCAAAACAAATACCATACAAGTACTATTACACAACGGTATATTTTCAGTTCCTTAATATAATACTTGAAGTGCTGCATAATATTCAAATTTTGTCCATTCATCAAGAAACATTGTTAATTATGATTAGAACCTTGACCCAAAGAATTACAAAGTAATTGTTGCGAGTAGGTTTCATTTATTGAAACCGCTATGGTTGCTTGAGCATGGGTATTTGGGAGTTTCTCATAGGTGTGATATGCGTGCTGTTTGGCCGACCCCCCTTGAGTTCATTAGGTAAATAATAAATCTAACTGAAACCAACAATGCAAAGATGGTCTACCGGCGCAACAATGGTACCTCAACAATCGCTACAAGAATGGAAACTTACCGCATCCGATGATATCCTGAAAAGAGCGTTCGAGTTTCTTGGTATTTGAATTCTCTTCTTGCCGATGTGGCTTATGTATTCTTGAATGTTGGAACACATAACGCCAGGTTGAATATTAAAGTTGAAAAGATATGAATTCAAGTTGATGCGACTGGGTGAAAATTCCCGCGCTTTGAGCAGGGTAGAAGTAAAAGAAGCGAGGACACCCTTTCGCGCGAGTTGCTGGGAACTGAATGGATAGGAAAAAAAATAAATATTCGAAAATCTACTGAGTGCACCCGATGACGTCAAATAAGACCCTGCCCTCAAAGATGACCATTGGTCGAAATAACTCCGGGAAACTTTTCTGTTCCAATGAAAGAAAAAAAAAGAAAAGAAAAGAAAAAAAAAAAAATGTTCCGAGATATGTGTTCAGAGTGCGAGGGGTAGAAATTAGATGTTGAAAGAAAAATGTCGAAGTCAGATGTATTTATACATGTATTCGCTATGATATATGCTGACACCCTTGTACTTCAGCATTAGCTTGGAAACGATAGAAAAGGAGGTAAAAAAGAAAAATATTCGAAGAAAAAAAAACCGGTAACAAATGGTGTGGGCTAGCTAGCTATGTTGGGAATCAGCAGCAAAGGGGTGAGCCAAAAGTGAAAAAGCGGGAAAAATTATGCAGTGGTTCCGTGTAGAAATTTCAACGCGTTTTACGTGGAGAGAAAAAAAACCATAGAAAAGAATCAGAAAAAGTATTAATGTTCAAACCATAGATATTTCCTACCTTTTACCAATTACATTTAATTACTTAAACGTTAAAAGCAAATATAAAAACGAAACACCACCCCAAAACTTGAATTTTTCGACCGAAATAGTCCTAGATGATATATTTTCGGATTTTCACCCAGAGGAGAATAGAAAAAATGTTCAGAAATTAAAGCTATATTATTTATTTGGCGATATGCTAACGCAGATGTTGAAACGAGAGTTAATGAACAATTATATCTAGCGAAAACCCGAACGAAATATCATTATTTGCGGCCGATTTACGTCAAAAAGAGTTCTCCTCCCCCTTTGAGACGCGGATGGCTTTCCTGCATTGCGTGTAACGGTTACGATGCGAATGCGTAACAATGTTAACCTGTTCCGAAGGCGGAGCGGGGATCAACAGTTGGCAAGTCATCAGCTTCCAGGCTGTTACGAGCATAAGTGACTGGCGCACTTTCTGGTGGTGATAGAATTTATTTGCTGTTAAAAGAAAGGTAGAAGGCCGGCGGAAAAGAAAAAAAAAGACTGGCAGAGTGACGAGGGAGGAACGGTTAGTTTTTCTTTCCATTTTTTTTTCTTCTGGATTGCAAAGAAGTTGAATCACTGGCCGTCATCTACGTACATATATTTTTGCAACTTTTTTTTTTCTCTCACAAAGGGGAGAAACCATTTATTTGCTGAGCAATGTTGGCGCAGTTGAAACAGAAGCTTGGCCGGAAATCTATCTTTCTTCATACTTTTTTCGTTCTTTTTCCAAAAAATACGTTTCCACTTTTAAGTTTGCTATAGTCCAGGGTTTTTGGTATTCCCTACTTCGAGACTTTTGGTGGGTTTTTTCCTGTCTACTTTATAAAACAATCTTCAGAATTTTCTTTTATTTTAAAAAAGAGCCCTATCAGTCAACCATTGTGAAGGGGATTCATGAGTTATACTTTTCGTCGTTCTGCATCGTGATCTTTTAAAGCAGGGGTTTTTCAACCGGTGTGCCTTTAGAGGACCGTAGGCGTGCCGCGAAAAATTTCATATATTTTTTTTCCAAAGAAGTCCAAAATTGAATTCACAAATAAAAATCCAGTCATTTACGAGTAATATTATAAGTATATACCAAAGCTCCCACTCTTAGGCCGGTATTACACTATAAAAGTTTGATAAAAGTCCTATTATAAAACTTGAAAAATGCAGCCAATAAGGTCAACGGTTGCATTTTCTAAAATGTAACCAATAACCTTATTGGTTAAATTTTTCAAGTTTTATAAAAGGGATTTTATCAAACTTTTATAGTGTAATACCAGCCTTAATCATATTTTCTGATCTCTAAGTACAGGTGATGTTTGTTACTTACCGTACATTTTAAAAACCTTTTACCAAAAAAGGAAGTCTAAGAATATTCTACACTTTAAGATGCATTATATGATGGCTATTATGAAATCATCACTGTACAGTACGAAAACATGTACTTTAACCTTCTCCGTGGCATTGACGAGATATCTCGCTCCCTAAAAGCCTTTTATTTTAGCATTCACAAGCCCAGTTATTTTGTACAGGTGATTTTTCCCAAAAAAATACTTTTCCCTATACCCCTTAGAAAATCGGGAGAAATCCTACTTCTCATTTAAAAGAGCATTTTACAGGGGATTTAGTGACTTTTATCATACCGTGTAAAGGGATGAAATAAACAAAATACTAACGTACAACGTGGGTTTAGTTCTTACACAAATTATTATTAACTTATTTCATTGATAAACGATTGCACAAATAGTAACGCCTTGGCAAGGTAAATTGTTCTATGTCCTGCACAACCCCAGAAACCTGCAGCTCAGACACATTAGATTGACTAATCTAATGTGTCTGAGCTATGTCTGAGCTGTCCTATCCGGCTCACGACTAACTGGTCTGATTTAAAAATAATTATAATTCCCCGTAGTAAAATGATGAACAATTTACCTTGCCAAGGCGTTACAATTTGTGCAATCGTTTATCAATGAAATAAGTTAATAATAATTTGTGTAAGAACTAAACCCACGTTGTACGTTAGTATCTTCAGTCATTATATCATGGTAATTCTGAAATCATATATAACTGTTTCCGAAAGTTAAGACCACAGGAAGAATAATACGCATTCTGTGTTATCAAAGAATTTTTAATACTAGCGCTAGATATCAGTCAACTGTAGTGTCATCACCGTAATGACGAATGTGTGATAAACCTCGACAGTCTGCTGGCGCACTATCAAAAGTTCTGCGCCTTTGTTAAATTAACTTAAACGATATGGACGTTCATTGGAAAATTAAAAAATTTTCATGCTGAGTGTGGTGTTATTAAGACGGAACAAAGAGCCGTTGTGTTAATTTCGCGCAAAATTCGATAAAAGCGCCTCGGAAAATGTACAAATAGATAAAACAAATTTACAATAAACAAAACAACGGCGGATTTTGTTTAAGCAGATCAAATGTTTTCCTATGGCACAAACTGTTCTGTTTTCATGCGTTTTTGAACAAAGAAAAGAAGTCTAAAAACGTTTAGACTTCCCAAACTTCAGGTTATTTTTTGTAAATTTTCAAAATTTCCCTCTTCGTTGAATATAGCTGAAGGAAGCACACAAAAAGATATCTATGTGGCTTTTAACAGTGCGTACTTCAGCAAATGATTTTCCATAAAAAATATAATAATGAAAAATTTCAGTGGAATGAAGTAAATGAGAGAGATCGCCATCTTCTTTCGGGAAATAAATCTACCCCCCCCCACCCCTGCATATATATACTCGTATATATATACAGGTGGGGTCGAAACTTCTTTCCTGATTTTATAATGAAAATAATTACATGAGCACGCACAAAAAAAAAAAAACAATACGAATGGATGTGGCAAATGTGTGAAATTTATAAATTTTTCATAAGTCCAAACGCACACACACATTTTCCACTCAGCAGCCATTGGTCAGCGCACTTTGAAATCAACAGGCCTAAATTAAGATCTTGATAACAACATGAAAGTTGCGAATTGACTCCAGGTCTGTATTACACTACAAAAGTGTAATAAAGGATCTCTTACAAAACTTGAAAAAGAAACTACCAACAACACTATTGGTTACATTGGCACGAATGTAATCAATACTCTTATTGGTTACATTTATCAAATTTTATAAAAGAACGTTTACAAAACTTTTACAGTATAATGTACTGGAGTGACCACGAAGCCTCAATGGCTCCACGGAACACAGGTTGTGAACCACTGCCTAAATCAATGCAATTTCTCACCCAATCCGAAGAAAATACGCGTATATGTAGGCTGTTGGTGCATAACAATACTTTTTCTTTTTAAATTTTATGCAATGGACCTAACCAATTTCAACGAGGACCTAATTTACTTACACCTCTGTAGTTCAAACGTTTCTATTGCATTTTATATTTCAACCCTTTCTCTCCAGTAATTTTAATGGTCTCCTCTAGTCTCAGTACTCGCGACACTTTTGTTTTTTAGAAAACAGTGCGTAAAAACATTCTTCAGACTTTTTTTCAGTTTCATTATTATGATATATATCAGTGATTCCCAACGTGGGCGTTAACGCCCCCTGGGGAGCGATGGAATGTTCCAGGGGGGCGGTAGAAGCAACGAGTATAACATAGGATTCTATGGGTTGGATTGCGCTGGGGGGCGATGGGA